>NW_019384427.1:49259-70292 GCF_000671375.1 Centruroides sculpturatus | reverse complement strand
GGGGGGTCGACCTTAGGTGAAAAGGTTATGACCCTCGCCTTGTCCGCGATCTGTCAGGATGATGCGAGAAAGTCTTTTTACGTTTCGGGGTAGTGGTTTGCTGAACGCTGAGAGACTCACACAGAGACCGAATTTACAAAATTAACGCGTTTATTTTTTGAAAAACATGCTTACAATGATCGAAACAATCGGGATTATAGCCTTTACTCCTACAATCCCGATCCGTGTCGACCGGACTGTTTTCTTCCATCCTCCCCGTGTCCTCGAAGCTTATAAGTATTTACTAACGATTCCTCCAACTTCCATCAAACCTAAACGCGTTTTCTCAGCAGCTGCATATATGTGCAGCAAATTGAGAAGCAGACTTGGTGATGAGACACTGGATGACCCCTTCTCGGAATAATGTTTTTAAATGCATAAAATAAAATTACAAAAGAAACCAGTTATAAAAATTTATTAAAATAAAAAAAATGTAATATAGTAATATACGTACGGTACCTGTACTTCTTTCTTAGCACAATAATTAACAATTTCACACAAAATTAAGATAATAATTTGATTTTTATCATCCTTCCAAGCCCACAGACCCCTGAAAACTTTCTACGGTCCTCTAATTAAGAACTGCTCCTCTACATAGTGTTGAATACCGATACTTTAACACTTGTTATTTAAACTTATTGTTTTATTTATTACATCTTTAAACACTGAAATATTTTTGTTTGAAATTATCGAAGGACTGTCATTGGGCTTATCGGACTTTGATTCAACGTGAATGTGTGTAAAATTATTTTTGAATAAAGCACTTATTTTAATAATCTCTAATTTATTTAATTAGTTAAAAATATTTTATTCAGAACAAAATATTTTATATAAATTTAATTCTTTCGGTTATAATAAAATTCTGTTAAAATTAATTTCTTATTTATTATTATATAAATAACATTTAATTTAATAAGCAATTTTAATTAGTACATCATTAAAATTAATGGAAATAAATACTATTGCCGATCAAACTTAATAATAAAACAACCTTTAATGAAAGAAAATTAATTATGAGAATATATAAAATTTAAAATCAATTTTTATTGTTGAATAATTCATAGTTTATTTAGTTCCTTATTCTATATTATTTATAAATGCAAATTTTATTTGGTAAAATCCGAAAATATGGCAACTCTTATTAAAACATAACTGACTCATAATTGTTGAATGTCATAGTTATATTTATATATTAATTAGTTATGTCATAAATATATTAATAAGATACATAATTTAGCATTATATTTGACTACATCGAAATATTTTATCGTAGAGTTCACAAATGTTCTAAAAATTAATTCGTATCACATGATAAGGCGTATATCATAAATATCTTAAAAAGGAAATTCTAGACAAACAAATATAGCAAAGCTTCATTTATAAACTATTAAAAACTTGATGTTTAAAATGAAAATGTTGCTAACTGCTACGATTTTTTCATTCATAGGCATTTCTACTGGAAATTTAACCACGCAAGAAATATGTAGTAAGTATTTATAATTTATATTATGAATTAAAATTTAATATATTAATTAATTAACTTTTTAAATAATACTTTTATGAAAGTGCATCCTTCTAAACTGTTAAGATATTGGAGATGTATGTTGAGAAGTTTGCCAGAATATTCTAAAGTGGTAAGTTTTTTTTTTAAATTATAATATTAAATCTATTTAATCTTATACTCCTACAATTCATTTTATTTTTAAGTATCATTTGTTTGTAGCTGATTGTATTATGCTTATTAAAACAATATCAAACATAAATGATGCTCTTGTATATTTTACTTGCATGGATGAATCGGAACTGACAGAGGTAAAAAGAATATTCGATGTAGAAGTAATACTATAAATTTATTTCTTTATATTAAATTTACTATTGAATTTTAGATTAAAAATTGTGTAAACAGGAGGCATTCGGTATGAAAAATTTTTATATTCATTGATAATTATTTAATTTGTTATATTTAATTTATGTTTAATATATAAATTTAGGCTAAGATTTTCATTACTTCCACTTCAAGTGATGAAAAGAAAACTAGAAAGGTGGCCCATAAATGTTTCCTGAGATGTTTTTCTGATGAAATTGAATTAAAATTTAATAAAAATTTATAAAATAAATTTTATATACGTGAAAAAAGAAAATTAAAGAAGAGTTATTACTATTATTATCATCCATCACTTAATACATTTATGTTAAATACAAAAATAAGTTAAAGAATAATAAATAATAAAAATATAATATATGACAATGAGTTTAAAAATTGATGATAGAAATTTAATACTACTTTTGGTTTTTTAAATAATTCTTGTTAACATATAAAGGCACAATAATTGGGAAAAGTAAGATCTTTCAAAATATTCGTGTTTTATCAAAATAAGTTAAATGATCTACAAAGAAAAATACAAATAACAAAATGAAACATTAAGTGATCTGAAATTTTAATTGTGTAAACAATAATTTAATAATTCTAATACATTACATACAGTCAAACCTCGGCTTTGACTGACATACAGTCAACTTTGTTCGAAAAGCGAGACTTTTCGAACAAAACTTTGAACGCTATGTTTGCCCCGGTTGCCGAACAAGCTACTCGGAAAGCGCCAGTCACAGATTAGAGAGACAAAGACGGTCATCTCCTTATGCTTCCTGTATTAAAGCTCTGTGCCTTCCGGAAGATCTTTTAAGTGTAACTAGGTCCTATTTAGGCGTTCAAGATGTGAAGAAAACCCGAAAAACTCCACATGGCCAACCTGGCGAAGCGCAATCCACTATCGAACTACCAATGTTCACAAGCATCTAGGCCAGTGTTTTTCAACATTTGTTATGTTACGGCACATTTGAACTTATAATTAAATGAAATAACCTAGTGTTATACACATATAATTTTGTCGATGAATATATATTTTTTTATTATATTATATATGACACGTACAGTACACTTATTGTTCTTCGGGCTTCTTTCGAAAATAATTTGTTTTTCTGGTATTTTCTGATAATAATTACAAATTATGAATGCTTTATTCATAATTACTATTAGTTAAAAATGAAAAAAAACAAGTTAAATTTTTAGATAGATACATTACTTCTAAATAAATGATTTCTCCATTAAAAAAAATACGATAATGTTTAGAACGGAATGCTCTAACTCGTATGATTATAAGATGGAATTATGAATAAAATAAAATATAAGGAGACTTAAAAATTGATATTTTCTCACTCTAAAAATGCTTCTGGAAATCTTTTCTGGCTACGAACTTACAATTTCAAAGTTATGTCAGATCTGTAAACAAGAAATCATAATACAGTGAAACTTCCTTTAACGGAAACTCCCGAATAGCGGACACCTCTCTTAACCCGCATTTTTATAATCCATAGACCCTTCAAATAGGACATCTGTTACATTTACTTCTAAATAGCGGACACTCTAAATAAAGGACACTGTCATCCATAACCAACCTTACGAAAACTTAAAGTCCCGCTCTCGATATTCTGAAAGAATTAATTACGTACGAAATATTTAAAAACTAGAAGAATCGGTTCAAACACTCTTTCAGAAGACGAATTTTGACCGTAGGCATCAAATAAAGATGCAGAAATAGGAATGGGAAAGAGGACAGGTTGTAAAAAGCCGTCATCTGTTACAAAACACTCATCAGGTTAAGTTGTCAATCATCACTCATCGTCGTGCATATTAATGTTATTAAACTTCTGTCTTATTCTTGGAATTAAGCTTACGGTATAAGAAACCATACATTTTTTCGAGTTATTCATTCATTCGACAAGAACCGTAGTATAGTAGTAACAAAAAAGAAACTTAAAACGATTACGATAACAGCGTTTATTGTGGAGAAAGTTCAAAAATCGTGTTACGAAGATTTGCCAGCCACTAAAGTATGAGAAGGCATTTACGTAATTTTTATGTGACATTTAAAGTATCATATCCAATCTGTTTGCCATTTAGAATTCAATTAAAATGAGATTTTTACAGCTTAAAAATTAAATAATATACTGTACAATACATATACCCCGTATTTTAACTATATATGCTACGTATACTATTTCTGATAGAACAATATGTACTGTACTGATATTGGGGACATCAATTAAAAAACAGAAAAAATTTGACTTAAAATACTTTATATTGTATTACGAATAATTATTATGGAAATATTACATAGTTATTACACAACCTTTACTGTTTTACGAGCTTCCAGCAGGTTTATGAAATCTCGTTTTTATGAACAAGTGTAATTGACATTGTAATTTCCGATTTAAAATACCGTGTTCTGTTTTATGAGAAGTAACTAATGAAAAATTTCTACATTGAATAATGTTTTGAATCTTTACTTCCTTTTCAGACATTGCTTTCAAATAAAACGTTGCAAGACTTTTGTAAGAAAGGGGAAAATGTCCTGGCTATTTCTCCAATAATTTCATCCTTTGGTTCATAAGGGATCATAGCCTGACATCGACTGGATGATATCATATTATTATCCAGTCTTATATACATCGACTGTCACGAAATCCAATTAACAGGAATTGCTTTTACAGCCAAACTCGATCTTACAAAGCAAAGTTCCTTTGTTAATTCTAGTTTTAACTAGTTAACCGTTTGAACAACCCGTTGCTCATCACTACTGTAAATTCCTGTTTTGTTTGCTAATTACATGCTAATTAAAAGACATTTTACATTAATTTTTAATAAATTAGTTTTATCAATATTAACTACAGCACCAACTACCAACTTATAACTCCAATATTTGTTTTTATTTCACTATTACTTTATGATGAAAACAAAACGTGATTCTAACCATCCAATTCGTTACTTAATGGCAATTGATGACTTTATCGATAAATCTACCAACTAAAAAAATAAACTTGAACATAAGACTATTGGTGGGTTAAGTGTTTTATAACAGCCAATGAGACTGCTAAAACTATCCTCACCATTAATGCTAAATCCCGCCAGTTGAAATTGATCGGCCTTATGAATGCTAAATTGCCATTTTGCGACCCGGATGCAAAATTGAAAGAAGCCATAGAGAAAACCGGTGGGAGGAATTTCATGATACCAGAGAACAGGTAGATTTTAATCACCTGCAAACGGTCCGAAAAACAGTTGTACTGATGAATGTCAAATTTTAAGTATTCTCTTCTATNTTTTGTATTATTAGTCTACAAGTTGTATTTTCGTTTGTTTAGTTATATACTGAAGCTGTACGATGCGTTCAGAATATTTTTAAGATTTCTGATGAAATATCAGCATTAGTTTTTTTATCGTGCTCTGATGATTTTCAAGGAGAAGAGGTGAGCAAACGTTTGTAAATAATAAGGCTGTAGATAGTAAATATAATAATAAATTATTAAAAATTTCAGATTATTGACTGTATAATAAAAATATATAAGGTAAAATTTTTATTTATTTTTTCGTTTCTTTTACATATACAAAAAAGTATTTTACCGTTTTATTTTATTTGAACAATTTTAGAATAAAAATGCTCCTTCTGAATCAGACGAAAGAGAAATGGATGCAGCATTTTCGTCTTGTTCAGAAGAATCAAGAATTTTCAATAATTAATTAATAAGTCTAGATTTATATATTTTATTGTAAAAAAATGAAATGCACAACAGTGTAATAAATTTACTATAAATATATCAATATTTTAAAATAATCATATTACTTTTTAAAAATGTTTTAACCTTCAAAAATAAATATTTTATTCAATAATGATTTAAAAGCAAAACATTGTTTAACAAATAACTTTATTGCATTTTAAACTAAAATACAATATCTAAGAAATTAATTTTATATTTATAAATATTCCTGAGTACATATTCATTACATAAAACGATCATAAACATGTAAAGCAAACTCATGATACAATAAATAACATTCCGGTCATAATAATAATAATAATAATATAATGCCAACTTGTTCCTTCTTCTTTGGCTTTTGCACCTTTCAATGAAATATGATTTATACAAGATGGATCTTTTGGATAATTATCTGTTGAATCCGGTTAGATAAAAGCACTAGTAAAACTCCACGTTTGAAAACTATGTACAATTGCTTGAAGCATGTTAGATAAATATGCAGAAATGACGTATGGAATACTTTTTTAAATTATTCCTCAAACTTTAGAATTTATTAGTTTTATATCTGCAGTGTGTAAAAATATTATTTTTAATTTCATAATTAAGGTAATTAGAGAGATAACTAGATTAAAAATTTGACCCATTCAAGATCAGTATCATTTATAATTGCTACTTGAATTAGGTAAACTACAACCGTTTTTTTAATATAATTACAGTAAATACAATGTAAAATAACAAAGAAATGTTTTCAAAATAGTTGATATACGATGAATACGATAAACCACTAATTATTTTTAATAGGTTATGGCATGTTTTAAGGCTATTCATTACCTTAACCCAAAATTTTAGCTCGACCTTAAACAATTAAAAAAAAAATCTGACGAAATTTTCTGATTCTAAAACAGTTCAACAAAAAACTGAATATCAAATAGAAATATGCACAAAATATACTTTTAAAATATCTTAAACTTAAGTTTATTTATTATATTGTTTATCTACACACAAAAAAAAAAAAAAAATACTATAACTTGCAATCTTCAAGTTTTCATTTGACGACCCATCACTCTCTGATCAGGAACTTATTTATTCTGTCTTGTTATTTAAACTGCAATTGTTTGGCAGGATGTAACTCCAATTGCATTAAGAGATACAATCTGATTATTTATTTCAGTTTATAACTAGATATTTCATTTGATAAACTATGTCACAGATTAGAAAAGATCATTAATGTATGTTCATTTACATAAGTAATTCATATTACATGAAGGTGAATAGCAGAAATCATATCTACTTATATATGTTACTGAATTTTTTAAAATTTTCGGATTAAAGAAAATAAATTAAATTAATAACAGTATTTTTTATATCGAGATCATGAACGTAATTCATATTACATGAAGGTGAATAGCAGAAATCATATCTACTTATATATGTTACTGAATTTTTTAAAATTTTCGGATTAAAGAAAATAAATTAAATTAATAACAGTATTTTTTATATCGAGATCATGAACGTAATAGGATTAATTTAATATTTATGATTTAAAAATTAATGTTGAATTTTATGAAATTTTTAATAATGTTTGTCAGAAAATGATAATATAAACTATTTAAATAGCTTAATATATTTAATTAAATTATTTATTTAAAAATGCCTTATACATAAGTTTCTTTAGTTTCATTAATTTTGACATTAATAATCTATTTTATATTTCAATATCAGTGTTAAACTAATTATTGTTTTTATAATAATAATAATAATAATAATAAAAACATTTAATATTATTATTTTAGCTAAGAATTATTCACGTATTAATTGTTATTTTAACATTTATGAATTTTTTTTCTACAATTTCTCTTCTGCACTTCTTAATGATAAACAACTTTGGAGAGAAAAGGGATTTCAAGTCATTATACTGTAGCAACGATTTTATCACTTCCACATTATTAAAGTTAATATCCTAAAAGACTGTTAAACTATTGCGGAAATAATTATAAATTATTTGAAAGATAATTCTTAATTATTTCCGTAGACTTCGTAAAGTTTCGATAAAATCTACACCTAATTAGTATCGAACATATCCTGGACGAAAATTTAACCAATCCTAGTTGAAAATGTTTTTCTAAATTATATCCTATTCTTGTTTACTGTCTAGAAGAATGTACAGTAAACCAAATGGAAATAAAGAAAGTAATATCCAGTTTAATGGAAATAAAGAAGAATTTTCCTTACATTTTAATTATTTTTAAATATTTCAAACCTCAAAACTACAAGCATTAATAGTTTTGACTCTTATTAAGTAAGTTATTAACTACAAGTATTACTTTCTACAATTGTTACTTCTATTATTAGAAATTTCCCACATTTTGGTATGATACCATAAACAGTTAGACATTAAATACAAAGAATTTCTCTTATTTATCATTGAATCTAGATTGGATTATAAATGTATCAAAGATATAATTTTGTATGTAAGTTGCATGCTTAATATATAATATAAAATTCAAGTTTTCAGATCGTAAACTAAAAATAAAAAAAAAAAACGGAAATTACACAAAAATTAGAAGTTAAACTTGATTAAAATACAGTATTATTATCAACAAAATTGATAAACGATGTAATTCGATAAGCTGCTAATTATTTTTAATAGGTTATACTTCCAGGCCATTATCAACCTTCACCCAAAAGATTAAAAAAAAAAGCCATTATGACGAAACTTTGCACTATAAAATTTACTTTAAATCGCTTAAACTTACAATAAAACATGGATTTAACAAATTATTAAATTTAAATTCTATCAAAATTGTTTATAATATGATATAAAAATATGATATAAAAATGAATATTACAAAATTAAGTTAACACAGATTCTTCAATCATTAAAGTCAAAGTCGAATGTAAAGTCTTCGACTTGTTCGGGTTTTATTAAACCGTTAGATTATCAGTTCTAATTTAAATATATCCTTTTTTTGTTATCGATATGCATTTACAATGGTGGTGGAAATTATATAGCAATATTGTATTAATGAATAAGATAATTAAGAAGAATGTATTCATCCTCCCTTTGAACATTCTATAGATTTGTTCTCTGTTTTAGATCAAACTAAAAATTATATATTAAAATTATGTAGTAGTAAATGGATTGCGTAAATCACGTGTTTCCCACACAAGTGGTTCAACTTAAAACAGAGATTTGATAAAAGAAAACGATACAAATCCATTAAGAAGCAGAGTAGATAGACGTTAAAATTCTTAAAAATGAAGTTATTTTTATTTGTAATTCTGTTTATTTTTATTGATATTTCTACTCAAGATTTATCACCTGAAAAACTCTGTTATAATAAAATAATTTGAAGATGTTTTATATTAAAATATTAATATAAGCAAATAGAATATATTTTTGTATTATTTACATTATATACTGTAGTTTTTGTTTGATGACCCATATTGATTTTGTATTATTGGTTATATAAAGAAAGAGTTTCTATCTTACAATAACTATTTCGATTCTCTTATTATTAGGGCTTTACTATTTGATATTTACTTACTATCAATTGCATTATAAAATATCTATGCTTACAATTGAATTTAATATTTTTCATTCGTAATGAATAAAATTATGTGGCATCCATCTTAAGTTTTTACTTTTCCGGTTGTTATATAGACTATAACAGAGGAAAAGTATGGCGATTAGTCAAAAAATGACCCACCCAAGATTTTTACATTTTTGTATTCAGGGGACTTTTAAACGTTATCCTTACCCTCAAATTAAACTTTTAGCCATTTTATAACAGTTAAAAATATAACAAGTTTTTTTTAATAAAATATGATAGCAGATGGCGCCATCAAATGTTGCCAGGAAAGTTAAGCAACTCGTTGATAGATTATTCAGTTAGAATATCATAGAAGTATTAAACATATTCTAAAACTTGGAACATATTCATAAGTCTATAAGAATAGTGTGTGATTTTTGAGTTAAAAAGCATTTTTTTTTTTTTAAATTNGTTTAACTATTTTTGTTTCTTTATTGTTAAAATTTAATATATATATATATTTTAGCAATTGGTTAGACCCACAGAGAAAGAGCAAAAGGAAGCTGAAAAAGCAACTTTATTGTGTATCGAACGAGCTGATTTCGACGACGTTTAAATCGAAAAGCTTTTTTTTAAGCATTTGTTTTAATTAAAAATGATATATATTGATTTAAATTTTAACTGTAGAATTATTTTATAAAAAATAAATCAGTTTTGAAATGTTTATCTCTTTGTTTGTTTGTTTACACGAATTCTGGATGAACAAAATTTTAGTTTTAGATTATTATTTATGTGTCTATATGTACAAATTACCTAAATATAATAAAATACCTATAATAAAAATAGATTTTATATTTTAAATTTTAATAATAAAAACTATTTATATCATCAGCATCAGGTTCTACATAGATTTATAACAACACAATTGATAGAATGAAATAACAAGATTGATATTGATTTAAAAATATAGACTATATATATAAATTTTTATGTAAAAAAAAAATACATTTATTTTAAAATTTATATTACTCTATTCTAAGCATTATTGGGCTGCAATTTGAAAAAATTGCAGACCTATAAATTCCCACTGTTGTCTGTCTGTATGTCTGTCCTTCCTTAATATCGAGAATGGAATTAGATAGATGAAATACGAGAACAGATATAGAAATCTTAGGAGCAGGAGGTCTTGATTAACCATATATAATACAAACTTCTAAACTTTCCCATGAAAGGAGTTAATAGATGACCGGCACGACTTTTAAAGGAAAAGTATGATGTACCGTACAGGGGCAAGTCATTACTAATTTCAAATAGACAGCATATATTTTAAATTACATAAATTGAAAATATGATTAAAAATTGCAGCCCGGAATTGGAATTGTGACAATGTCACAATAAATAATTGCTCTTTATGTGTTTAGCTTAATTTCGTTTTGAAAAATACATCTATATTTTCTATAATTTATCATAATTCATGGTAGTGAATTCGACAAGGACAAACAGCAAAAAAAAATGGAAAACTAAACAGGCATAATAACCGAAAAATCGTAACCGTCATAACTGCGGTAACTATAATCGTAACTCTCGGTTACGATTACGATCCGGTTTAAGTTACGTTCTTTACAACCTCCGGTTATTATGGTTAAATGCGGTTATGAAATAATTCGATTTCATTCAGAAATTTCTTTTTGGCTGTAGATTTATATTTCGGAAATACGTCAATCTGATTTTAGTTCACACGCTCCATATTATCGTCATTATAGCTAGCATAATGCGAGAGTAACGGTGTTAACTATATAGAAGCATTCATGATCTTTTTAAATCTTTCTTAGGTAAAGAATTTTAGTTGGATTTTATAAAAGAAATAATCGACAATATTGAAACAAGTAGCCTATAATTATTTATATGATAAAAGAATTACACAAATGGCAAGTTCTAAAATGCCGATATGATCTGTATTTTTTTACATAGATTTATTTTATTTCGAAATCAGTCATTGTAATCAACAACTCCTTGACAGCCAAAATGAATAATCTCCATCAAAAAGTTAGTTTACATTGAATGTAGCAATCAAATCTAATGTAATCAAAGCATTCAATCATAAAACAATGCTATTGCTAGTGCAAAAATGTCTTAATTTTCTAAAATTATTATTACAAAACTTATTTTTGTTTTACAGTTATTCCACATGTGATGTGAAATGATGTTCAAATCAAGCGCATGCGTATTTTTTTCAATAACTGACGTGCCATCGTAACCATGTAGTTACGTTTACTAAAACTATGAGCTTCATGGTTACGGTTACAGTAATTTGTAACCGTTTTAAATTCTACATCGATAAAAAGAAACGGAAAAAACGAAAACGAACGAATAACGACCATGAATTATTTACTGTAGTGGATTGCGCAGTTTACTTTTCTGTTATTTTAATTTTTAATTTTCTTCCGTTTACAATGTTACTGTTATGCGCACTCAATGTAAATACATCAGTAACAGATTAATATACTAATCTGATTCGTATTTGCCTTTATCCGAGCTTTCAAACTTAAAATAATTTTCATTTATCTCCAATCATTACATTTTTCCAGTCATCCAATTAAGTTTAGTACTGTATGTTTTCTAGTAAATATCTATGTTAGTACTATTTCAAAAAATCGTTTATATTTTCAATGATTATTAATGACTTTCTATTACTTTTTATGTTTATTTTCATAATGTATTACTGACCAGATTCACATGATTTGAGCCATATCTCATACTTTCGTATTTACCATGTTTATATGATGCAAGCTCATCTCAATTCAAATAATTTTTTCTACGAAAACGGTGTATATATTAATACTGGCTCACTAGATTTATTTATTTATTACTAATATACTTTTTGAAGTTGTCGCATGTTTTTCATTATTCATGCAACATTAAAAATTCATCTGGAATATCCATGTCCACCATCTTGTTTATTCCATTAAATTTTTTTAGGACGGCCGAATGGCCGAGCGGTCAAAGTAGCAGCCTATCGCTCCGGGAGACCCGGGATCGCATCCGGACATGTCGAAAAATCTTCAGGAAATTTTCGGGAATGATCCGTCTGAATATGTCGAGCCCCATCCCTCAACCGTACCCGCAGCCCCATTATTGGCCTGGTCGAACTCATAATGGACTTGCTAAAAGAGGACCTCTTAATACCAATAGGGCAGAAAGGATTTTAAAAACTCCTTTAGAAGCTACACATGCGTTAAGCGACAAGCTGAAAGTTAGCTGAGGTTTAAGTCATCATTATCGGCGACTTAAACTTCGGTTTATTTTCGGTGACATGAGTCTGGAATTATTTCGTGGTAAATATAAAAATATAACCTTGAGATATAATTCCCTTTTTATTACACCCGTGCTGAATACCACCGTTAGTGTATCGTGTTACTAAAGTTTTCTGTCGCCCAATCTGCCTTGAATATTATTCTGATAATCATTAACGTTCTTATTCAAAGGTATGTTAGAAATATTATTTATACAAGATGAAGGTGACAATAAAAAGCTTAATCTTTTTTCCTTATTTTGTACGGTAGTGGTGTCCAAACTTTTCGATTGCCGAGCAAAATTGTCCCTAAGACGAAAGTAAACGAGCCATAAATATTTATAACTTTCTTATAATAATTATTTATTTTTGTAAATACTGTTTGAAGAGAAATAGATATAATTATTATTCTTGTCTCGTTTAAAAACATATTAGTTATTTTAGAAAAAAATTAAATAAATTTTTTTGTTTCCTTGTTGTCATCCTTTATATTGTCAATGTTTTTGGGTTGATAATAAATAAATAATAAATTTTATAATAAAAAAAGTTTTAGGTAAATGAAAAAATTGTTTATATTTTAATATATTTTATGTGTTATGCTATACTTTTTTATTTATAATATTTATTCAATTATATCTTGATACAGTGAGGAAGTGTTAATTGGCGCTTTTCTCTTTAAGTTAAGATAAAATCCAATTAATATAAAAATAAAAAAGATAAAGAAGAAAATATGAAACATGTTATTGGCATTAAGATTATTTCAAGTTAACAAACAAAAAATGAAATCATTATTATATATGTTGATATCACTTACATGTCTCAATATTGTCTATTCCAAAAATGCAACTATTGAAGAAATTTGTAGTAAGTAGCATATAATACACTTAATTAAACTAAGAATAAAATAATTTTTTAATTAAATATTATTTTTGATAGACGAAACCAGCAAATTAATTCATTTTTGGCAATGCTTATTGCCAAAACTTCCTTCTTATTACCTAGATGTAAGTATAGTTAATTAATGACTAGTAAATTTAATTTTTTACTTTTTGTATTATTAGTCTACAAGTTGTATTTTCGTTTGTTTAGTTATATACTGAAGCTGTACGATGCGTTCAGAATATTTTTAAGATTTCTGATGAAATATCAGCATTAGTTTTTTTATCGTGCTCTGATGATTTTCAAGGAGAAGAGGTGAGCAAACGTTTGTAAATAATAAGGCTGTAGATAGTAAATATAATAATAAATTATTAAAAATTTCAGATTATTGACTGTATAATAAAAATATATAAGGTAAAATTTTTATTTATTTTTTCGTTTCTTTTACATATACAAAAAAGTATTTTACCGTTTTATTTTATTTGAACAATTTTAGAATAAAAATGCTCCTTCTGAATCAGACGAAAGAGAAATGGATGCAGCATTTTCGTCTTGTTCAGAAGAATCAAGAATTTTCAATAATTAATTAATAAGTCTAGATTTATATATTTTATTGTAAAAAAATGAAATGCACAACAGTGTAATAAATTTACTATAAATATATCAATATTTTAAAATAATCATATTACTTTTTAAAAATGTTTTAACCTTCAAAAATAAATATTTTATTCAATAATGATTTAAAAGCAAAACATTGTTTAACAAATAACTTTATTGCATTTTAAACTAAAATACAATATCTAAGAAATTAATTTTATATTTATAAATATTCCTGAGTACATATTCATTACATAAAACGATCATAAACATGTAAAGCAAACTCATGATACAATAAATAACATTCCGGTCATAATAATAATAATAATAATATAATGCCAACTTGTTCCTTCTTCTTTGGCTTTTGCACCTTTCAATGAAATATGATTTATACAAGATGGATCTTTTGGATAATTATCTGTTGAATCCGGTTAGATAAAAGCACTAGTAAAACTCCACGTTTGAAAACTATGTACAATTGCTTGAAGCATGTTAGATAAATATGCAGAAATGACGTATGGAATACTCGTTTATATACAGTTCAACGCCTCTATAATGTTGGATCTTTTTATAGACTTACTATAATAAAATAAATATATATATATATAATACAAAAATTGATTTAAAATATTCACTTTTATGAATGATATATTTTTTTAATACAGTAGCCACTCGTTATATCGCGCTTTTTTTTTTGTCGTCCAAATTTTAAATGCACTTGAGTCAATAAATTTTAAAATATCAATTGCAATTACATTCTTTTTGCAACTAAATACGGTATTTTATTCCTACTATTGTAAGCGAAACAATAAATTCGTCAAGATCTAAATACAGTAAGTAAAACACGTGGATGAATCAATTATCATTTATAAACATAAATTTTGATATTAAAAGTTGTTTATTTACTGATTTTAAGTTCTTTCTCCTTATTTACAAGTCTCTATGAATTCGAAATTTCACACCTTTATGTGAATTGATCCAATGTCGTCAATTCACCTAACTAAACTTGAAAAACTAAGCTTATTTTATATCAGAAACACTTGCTGATGAAAGAATAGAGAATAGAGATTCTCCATAGTATGTATAATCTTTTTAGTAAAAGCCCAGAATTTTTTAGTATTCGGTTATATCGCGCTTTTTCTTTGTCTCTCGATAACGAAGGGCTACTATATTATTTAAAAATAACGACTTACCGTGCATTCTTTAATAGGGACACACGCATCATGTTTCTTAGCGTATCCGTCCTTACAGAAACATATTTTTATTACATCGAATTTAAATTTTGTAGTATAATAAGTTCCGGATCCATTGCAAAATCTTAAATCTCCATTTAAATTTAATTCTTCATTTGGCATATTGCACATTTCTTGAATTTAAAAAATTTATATTTAATACAGATATTGATAATTATTACTAAAGATTGCATAATTTTAAATAATCTTTAAACAATTATACATTTAAAATTATATACAATTTAATTTTATAGATTTATTATATTCATTTATATATATATAGGCCTATATACATACACACATATGTGTTTGTATATGTGTTTTATCACAAATCTTTACAATATACACTGTTATTGTGTATCTAACAAGCGTAATAATTCAAATAAATTTTATATACAAAATATTTATTAGTGAAACAATTTTAAGTTAATGTTATGAACTATTAAATAAAAATTAATAATTTTTAATTCATAAAAAAAAATATATCCTTACCACATTCAAATACATACTTTTACTGCATTCGCCAACCGGAATACATTTATTTTTTTCATCTCTTATAAAATCTGTTTTACAAAAGCAACCGTCATATTTCTCCACAACAGAGCAAGGTTGATCATGAACCCTGTTACAAGTCGGCTCGCAGCTTTGGTGTCTAAACTCTTCGTTCTTTCCACAAAGCTGATTAACTATTTAAAATAATTATAAAATATTTATATATTATTATATTTAAATATTTATTTAAAATTTCTTTTTACTATTTACTAAAAAATATATACGTATATATAAAATCACTTACTAGGTACTCCGTTAACGGCAGTAACCACAATAATCAGTTTAAGTAATTTCCACATGATGCGCACCCGTTTACAATAAGCGTAGATTGATAAGTCAAGCGAATAAATTGAATGTAACAACATAAAGTTGCGCAACACTTTTCTTTGAAACTTAACTACCAAAACAGGAAAGTTCAATTTTTTTTTTTAATATACATAAACTATATATCAATGTCATCGTATTGCTGGATAAAAGGTAATATAATAATTAAAAATTGTTTGTATATTTACCGAATTTCACTGCAAGTTNGCACAAGACATAATGCATCAAAATTTACGCGACTTGCTGTAAATCTTTTAACCGCTAATTAACGGAAAACAATGCAACGGATATTATTTAAATTTTGTAATGATGTAGGTGAGAGGTAAATGAACCTACTCCTAGATGACGGGACCATTCAGTTATAATTATTTAAGCGAAATTTGTACTGTGACATTATGCCTCTTGTGACAACTATTCCCTGTCTCCCCTATAGAGGCATTTGAATTTAAAAATTGTTTAATACGAGATTACAGGCATGAACAAAATATGTTTAAAATAGTTTCTAGGATGTCCAAGTTTAAATCAATGGTCCATTTTCCGCGAAATTTCATTCGCTGGCAGATTGATGTTTGATGTTCGGCTGTAACAGCTAACATTAGAAACAGCTAACATTAGAAAAAACACGCTGTCTTAAAAAGTTTTAATAACGTATTTTCAATTGCTATCTACGTGACTAAAAAAATTGTGTCATTCTCTACCTCACAATTACAGTGATAAACATGACAATGATAGGCTGAAATTACCAAACGGTTTATATTGTTTTCGTTTTAATATTTGTTATATTATAACATTTGATTTATATCAGTACAAACGATACCTTACGTAAGGATTTATCACACCGAGTAACCGATTTAACACATTTTAAAATTCTTTATTCTTCTACTTTATACAATTTAAAAATTTTCAATATGTGTTAGATTAGGCACTTGGTGTGATAAACTCATACATAAAGTAACGTTTGAACTGATATTAATTTAATACAGTAGCCACTCGTTATATCGCGCTTTTTTTTTTGTCGTCCAAATTTTAAATGCACTTGAGTCAATAAATTTTAAAATATCAATTGCAATTACATTCTTTTTGCAACTAAATACGGTATTTTATTCCTACTATTGTAAGCGAAACAATAAATTCGTCAAGATCTAAATACAGTAAGTAAAACACGTGGATGAATCAATTATCATTTATAAACATAAATTTTGATATTAAAAGTTGTTTATTTACTGATTTTAAGTTCTTTCTCCTTATTTACAAGTCTCTATGAATTCGAAATTTCACACCTTTATGTGAATTGATCCAATGTCGTCAATTCACCTAACTAAACTTGAAAAACTAAGCTTATTTTATATCAGAAACACTTGCTGATGAAAGAATAGAGAATAGAGATTCTCCATAGTATGTATAATCTTTTTAGTAAAAGCCCAGAATTTTTTAGTATTCGGTTATATCGCGCTTTTTCTTTGTCTCTCGATAACGAAGGGCTACTATATTATTTAAAAATAACGACTTACCGTGCATTCTTTAATAGGGACACACGCATCATGTTTCTTAGCGTATCCGTCCTTACAGAAACATATTTTTATTACATCGAATTTAAATTTTGTAGTATAATAAGTTCCGGATCCATTGCAAAATCTTAAATCTCCATTTAAATTTAATTCTTCATTTGGCATATTGCACATTTCTTGAATTTAAAAAATTTATATTTAATACAGATATTGATAATTATTACTAAAGATTGCATAATTTTAAATAATCTTTAAACAATTATACATTTAAAATTATATACAATTTAATTTTATAGATTTATTATATTCATTTATATATATATAGGCCTATATACATACACACATATGTGTTTGTATATGTGTTTTATCACAAATCTTTACAATATACACTGTTATTGTGTATCTAACAAGCGTAATAATTCAAATAAATTTTATATACAAAATATTTATTAGTGAAACAATTTTAAGTTAATGTTATGAACTATTAAATAAAAATTAATAATTTTTAATTCATAAAAAAAAATATATCCTTACCACATTCAAATACATACTTTTACTGCATTCGCCAACCGGAATACATTTATTTTTTTCATCTCTTATAAAATCTGTTTTACAAAAGCAACCGTCATATTTCTCCACAACAGAGCAAGGTTGATCATGAACCCTGTTACAAGTCGGCTCGCAGCTTTGGTGTCTAAACTCTTCGTTCTTTCCACAAAGCTGATTAACTATTTAAAATAATTATAAAATATTTATATATTATTATATTTAAATATTTATTTAAAATTTCTTTTTACTATTTACTAAAAAATATATACGTATATATAAAATCACTTACTAGGTACTCCGTTAACGGCAGTAACCACAATAATCAGTTTAAGTAATTTCCACATGATGCGCACCCGTTTACAATAAGCGTAGATTGATAAGTCAAGCGAATAAATTGAATGTAACAACATAAAGTTGCGCAACACTTTTCTTTGAAACTTAACTACCAAAACAGGAAAGTTCAATTTTTTTTTTTAATATACATAAACTATATATCAATGTCATCGTATTGCTGGATAAAAGGTAATATAATAATTAAAAATTGTTTGTATATTTACCGAATTTCACTGCAAGTTAAAAGTAAAACACAACAATAACAACAGTTATGGAACAATTAGAGAAAATGGAATCTAGGTTTGCGAGTCTAGGTCACTCGAATGCCTTGAAGCCAATGGATGATGTCACACTCTCACTTCCTTCATTAATCTTAATAATGAAATGCGTTTAGATAACCAGCTTCTCCATTGTAAGTTAACTAATTCAATTGACAGTTTAGTCTTTTTTTTTATTATTCTCCTTGATAACTTTTATATTATTGTTAAACGGTAATTTCTGATACCGTAACTGTTTCCTTCGTCTTCTCTTTATAATATCTGTTTAGAATATTAAGCAAACAAGTTTTACGTTCGTTATTCAGATAAATTATACTAGATGAACTAACTGTTCCGTGAAATATTTTATTTTTCATAACAAAATCTGATTTATAAGTTTTGTATTCATTATCTATACTTGTATATGCAAGTATTACGATTATAATATATTATTACTATGTAATGGCTTGAATGTTAAATAAAACAATTATATCTTCTTAGACTGTTTATTTGAAAAAGTCATAAAATTATTTTCAATTTTTTAATATAATATAATAATAAAGTTTCTCTAAAGAATATGATTATTCTATGGACAAAAAGGGGCAATTGCTGAGACTCCCTTCCAACTGGAAATCCCAAACCAATTTTTTTATAATAAAATATTCCCCCGAAGAAAAATGCCTGAAGTACTGTACTGTATATAGGATCCACTAATTCAAATTCGCCTGGGCCACATGCTCCACTAGATTATTATGATATAATTGATAACTTACATTAACTTGGTTGCGAAATTTAAATATAGTTTATATATAGGCCTATATATATATCTGTTAGGGCCATCTTGTGGTGATTATTTTCTATTTTCAATATCAAAAATAATTTAAATTTTTATATTAAATTTAAATGATTTTAACGCAAAAAAACAAAAATTAAAATGATTAAAAATTAGAAAGAACTTTATTAAATTCTTCGTATTTTGCTTATAATTCTACTAAGAAATATGAATTTTTTATAAATTGTTTTGAATATTTTAATTTTTAATGAGAAATTTCGAAGAACTGTATCGGATGTTTACAATATTTTAATATATTTGAATTTTTAAATGCTGGACACAAATCCATAAATTATAAATCTTTACATAATTATTGAAAATAGAATTTACATATTATGTAATTATTTTAGGCCAATGATTTAAACAACTTGACCGAAATTAAATTATATTAATAATATTTTATTAATCACTAAAAATACATACATTTTTTTAATAATAAAATTAATAAATGAATAATGTTTTTATATATTACATAACTGATTACTTAGAGGAAATTTATAATATATTATTTGGTATTTTACATTCATTTTCTGTCTGTCACATTAATATTCTTCATAGATTTCTTCTTGTTATTATAATAGACCTATTTGTATATTCAGCAAAACTTTCTAGTGTTTCTCATATTTAAATTTATAAATTTTAGTATTTATTAACAATTATAAATTATTATTTTTGTAATAACAAAACTACATTACTCTATGGTTTTAAATTTAAAATATATATATATATATATTAAATAAATATATATATATATATATATAGAAATTCGATAATTGTTTAACAATATCAAAAATGTAAATGTAAAATCATAATAACATGAACAATAATTATAATTTTTAAGAGAATTTATCAAAAATCTATTATTAAAAAAGGAAAAGTAGTCAGGATACTTTGCATGTTCTGCAATGATAAATTATGCTGATGCAACCGAAACAAATTCAACACTTCAGTTGTCAAAAATGGTGCCATGACGTATTTGCTTGGGTTAAAGTTCAAGTAGTCTCTACGTGAACTTTGATAAGCGAAGAATTAAAGAGAATAATATAGAAGTGAATGTCTATACAATATCTAGACAATACGTTATCAATAATATATATTTTTTTTCTTTATATATTATAATTAAGCAAATATAATTTTTCTATAACCTAGAAGAAGAAATCAAAACGAATTTCTTTTAATGCATTTTATTTTTCTCCTTGAGAATGAAAAAGTGGGTCATGTTTTTATTTTGACACTACTTTTTAATGAATGCAAAAATGTATTTTAATTAAAATCGAATTTTCATTGCTGCCATTTATTAAATTAAATCAAATATAAATTTTGAGTTATTTTATACTTTATAACTCTGATTTTTATTGCAGAAAATTATTATAATTTTATGCAAGAACTAAAAATTATAATTAACATACAGATAATTTCCTCTTTGACCTATGGAGAAGACTTAAGATTGTAGACGTTAATATATTAGTATAAACAATGTAATTTATTATATATATATATATATATAGTTT
>NW_019384427.1:18670-49198 GCF_000671375.1 Centruroides sculpturatus | reverse complement strand
ATTTAGGAAAATAATTTAATAATAAAAATTTGGTTTATTTTTTAAATTTTGTGACAATTCTTCCGGCTTTTAAAATAAAAATAAGCATTTAAAAATTTTCTTTTTTAAAGTATATAAATGAAAATTTGTAGAGATAAACTTTTATATTATCTTTATAAAGTATTTTATTTTTTATTCTGTATAAATTGTATCAATATAAGTAAAAACTTTCTAAAATACAAGATGTTTTTTCTTGTTAATCTTTATTAAATAAATAAACAAAATTTAATCTTTATATAGAACAGTTTTCAGTTTTTCTTTCATTCTTGTTGAGATCATTGAACAAAACGATCACGTTAGCAGTTTATTCTCTTTTGTTCTTTCATTTCTTATTGATTAAAAAAAAAATTTATGTTTTTGGAAAAAGAATCGAAGATTTTTTTCTTTTTATGTACTTTGATCAATTGATAATTTGAAATTTAAATGTAATACTTAAAAGTTATTACTAAAAAGCACAGTTTTCGTTTAAATTTCATTGCTTTCAAAGAGAATGACATCACTTAATATTGATTTCGATACCAGGAAAGTATGCATGACAAATTAGAGGAGCACAATCAGCAACGTATCACTTTTACTGTCCTGTGCCAATTGAAAAATTATAAAACAATTTAATTAATTGTGGATCTGTTGTAACTATGATGGTTAAAATCTGTCAATTCTTTACTGTATTACTATATTTCCTACAATAAGAATTGAGTAAATGAGCTGGATCTTGAATGTGTATCACAGCTTAACAATGAAAATTCTTTGAAACATGATGTTTAAATTTTCAAAAATAATCTTAGAAATTTCAAATACCACGTCATATGACGTATGACTAATTTTTTTATTTCAAATTTTTTTGAAAAACGTCAGAAATTTCAAATGTATTATAACATTTTATAATTTTCTATTAGCCTATACATTATGTTAGCACGAAGCTACTTTACTTCTCGTATACTAATGAACATCGATTCCATTCTTTTTCTGGTAATTTTTATAGTGTTTTCATTTTAATATAATCTATTTGCCATATTTTCTCTATTGAATGATCACATTTATGATGAATAGGGGAAACTTTAGGCATGGAATAGGCACTCTGGGCTCACCATATTTAGCTTTTTTCACAGAATATTTCCATTATTTATTTTATTTCTCTTCTACATATATTATTATGCATTTTAATATAATAGAAGCTGTTATTATTGTTTTTACTTTTGANTATAGAAATTCGATAATTGTTTAACAATATCAAAAATGTAAATGTAAAATCATAATAACATGAACAATAATTATAATTTTTAAAGAGAATTTATCAAAAATCTATTATTAAAAAAGGAAAAGTAGTCAGGATACTTTGCATGTTCTGCAATGATAAATTATGCTGATGCAACCGAAACAAATTCAACACTTCAGTTGTCAAAAATGGTGCCATGACGTATTTGCTTGGGTTAAAGTTCAAGTAGTCTCTACGTGAACTTTGATAAGCGAAGAATTAAAGAGAATAATATAGAAGTGAATGTCTATACAATATCTAGACAATACGTTATCAATAATATATATATTTTTTCTTTATATATTATAATTAAGCAAATATAATTTTTCTATAACCTAGAAGAAGAAATCAAAACGAATTTCTTTTAATGCATTTTATTTTTCTCCTTGAGAATGAAAAAGTGGGTCATGTTTTTATTTTGACACTACTTTTTAATGAATGCAAAAATGTATTTTAATTAAAATCGAATTTTCATTGCTGCCATTTATTAAATTAAATCAANACGTATGACTAATTTTTTTATTTCAAATTTTTTTGAAAAACGTCAGAAATTTCAAATGTATTATAACATTTTATAATTTTCTATTAGCCTATACATTATGTTAGCACGAAGCTACTTTACTTCTCGTATACTAATGAACATCGATTCCATTCTTTTTCTGGTAATTTTTATAGTGTTTTCATTTTAATATAATCTATTTGCCATATTTTCTCTATTGAATGATCACATTTATGATGAATAGGGGAAACTTTAGGCATGGAATAGGCACTCTGGGCTCACCATATTTAGCTTTTTTCACAGAATATTTCCATTATTTATTTTATTTCTCTTCTACATATATTATTATGCATTTTAATATAATAGAAGCTGTTATTATTGTTTTTACTTTTGAAAAACTCTACGTTATTTTCTCTCGGATCGACTTATAGTATATAAAACTAAAAAAGAAACTTCTGTCTGATAATATCGATCGAACATATGATTCATTTCTCTTGCTACAGAAATATTTCGTTAATTTTTCTCGATTATCAGTTTAGATTTGGTGTGAAGTTACGGCATAATTCGATTATTTAATTATTATTTATTCAAACTTTTATAATACGTATAAAGAAAAATCATAAAAGAATAGTAATAAAGGTGAGGATAGTGAATATGTAGGTTATGTTAAGTGAGATTTTCTATTTGAAACAATTGATATTCTGTTATGGTATATATTCCGAATTGGAATGTTATATTTAATATAAGCTTATGTATTTTTCTCTGTAATCTCCTTTAAAATATTCTCAAAAATAATTAAAAATTTTTAAAATAAAACAAATAATTAGTCATTGTGCTAAATTATAGAATAAAAAATAAGAATAATAGATTTCTAGGCGATTAGCATTCTATATGTTATACTTATTGTGATTTATAAATCACTATGTAGAATAAATTGCGCCCAATGGGAGCTGAATTAATTATGAGTTTTCATACAATTAGATACAGTTACGTATGAATTAGATCATTAGAAATTATAACTTTTTCATTAAATTTGCTTAAAATATACACGTTTTTGTACGGTAATTAATGATACAAATTTGCAATTTTTAATTTCAATAATGAAAACAATGTCAATAAATTAGGACAGATTTTTAGATTTAGCATAGAACAGATTTATATAATATATATTATGTAAAATCCTATCGATTTAACGATTCTACACGAAAAAATATAGAAAAAGAATATTGTTGATAAAAAAGTAAAGACGACAAGTATACTAAAAAATATTCAATAATATATTTTTTATAATTGTACTATCTCCAGAGGAATTTTTAAACGTGTTTTGCATATTGAGGTGAATGAGAACCTCAAGATAAAGGTCGAATCCTCTAAGACATTGTTATTGTTCCTGAGGTATAAAAAAAAGGAAACTGGATTTATTTTATTGTTTATTTTTGTAAATCTTTTAGAGAAGTTCTTAACTTTAGCCTAGCTTTTTTTTCTTGCTTTACAAGCTTAAAATTCTATTTGGAACTTTCTAAGCTTTACTACGATTTTGGTTGAAAAAAAATATTTTCAANTAAAGATTTTCTGAAACAAATGAAAAGTCTTGAATTATTGCCACTGAAACAATTAATGTAAAAAATATATATATATACTTTCTCATATTGTTAAATAAATTACTGACCTACACTCAGTTTCGGGTATACAAATATAGTCTTTCCAAACAAATCCCCTTTTGCAATTACAAATTGAAAGAAATCCAAGCGGATACTTAATACTCCCCACAATACCATCCTTTGTACAGAAATTTATACGGCCTTCAAAATTTAATTCTGTATTGGAGTGTGTACAAACACCTATATAATTAGATTCGTTTTAATTGTATAAACTTTTATTAACTTAATTAATGATAATATTTTAAAAAATTAATTAATAAATGACATATAAATTGTACTTACGAATGCCGCATTCCTCAATTGATATACATTGATTACGTTCTTTCTGTAACTGATGATCTGAAGAATTTCTTACAAATCCTGTTTTACAAAAGCAACCTTTGCGTGTTTCGTTATTTGAACAAAATGGAGGACCCTTTAAGATATTGTCGCATAATTGTTCACATCCAGATTTCATGTATATTTCATTCTTCTCGCAATTTTCTTCGCTTGTGTGGATTTCTTTTCCTATTGTAAGATACACTCTTTCATCAAGTATTATCGAAGTTATGTATAAAAAATATATAAAGAAAGAATAATTTAATTAAATATCATATTTTTTTAAAGTCTTATTTATTTTAAAGCTTCTAAATTTATAATAGAAATATAAAGCATCAAACGTTTGTATTCGTGGCTATTTCTGCTAGATTTTTTTATATTTTTATATATAAAAACTAAACTAAATTTGGTCAAAAACATAAAAATTGAATAACTTACCAAAAATATTATTTATTCCACAGACAAGTAAAATTATTTTCCAAGCATTAGACATTTTCATATAGCTTAACCAAAATAATGTATGATGCAAGTTACATGTTAAGTTTCTTATATATTAGGCTATATGTCCACATCTCTTATTGCACAATTTGTCACTATCCACTGTAATAAGGTAATAGGAGAAAATTAATTCACAAGAAGAAGATTTGTTTACAAAAACAATAATTTTCAACATTAGATTTTTAACTTTAATCTAACGAAAAGTATGTGGTTACATATAAAATTGTAAGAAACTTCCGAAAAATCTTATATTTAATGTTAGAAATACACAAATTTTAACTTAATAAATTAAATTGATATGTTATAAAGAAATATTATATGTATTTTAATTAATTTTGAAAGTAAATTTTGAAAATTACGAAACTTTATATACTCGTTAATGGGAGTGGTCATTGTTTGGAGCTTTTAGTGTATTAGTTTTTTTTAAATATTTTATTAATTTCTATAAGTAATAACTATAAAATTTTATTAAATTATCATTAAAAAACATCAAAATTGATGATAATTTCGACTTAAACTGATTGAATCATACCATAGAATGTTTATAAAAATTCATTTCTGTACTCAATGACTGAAGTTAATGTTGTATTATTCTTACACTGAAATTCTTTACAAAAATTATATTAATATTTTCAAATCGATAATATCATCAGTTGGAATTTTGATCAGTTCAAAATTCCAACTGATGACATTATCGATAAATTATTTCTAATCAATGGGCCTATTATATAATTTGAGTTCGTGTAATAAACTAACTTTTATTATATGACTAATGATCATGTTATAAAGG
The DNA here is from genome assembly GCF_000671375.1 of Centruroides sculpturatus. NCBI lineage: Eukaryota > Metazoa > Arthropoda > Arachnida > Scorpiones > Buthidae > Centruroides > Centruroides sculpturatus. The sequence continues at coordinate 44,138 of NW_019384427.1, read as the reverse complement.
CTGAATTTTATCTTTATCAGCAATTCTGATGAAAAATTCGAAGTAGAGAGAGGGAGAGAGAGTTATTGCGCTTTTAAAATACGTGTTACACTCTCATAAATAATGTAATTTTCAATGCTAAATAAGTAAATAAATGAGACGTATTTTATAATTATAGTAAAAAATTTTATCTTAATTCATTTATTTGTATAGCCTATTTATTTTTTAAACGTAAAAGTAAACGTTAACCAAAAGTTAATTATACTTTTGTGGATATCAAAAGCACTGATGGATTTATTTGTGTGGAAATTACAGTTGTGGAGGCCTCTTTAGCGATTAATGTCAGTGAAATAAAAACTAAATGCTATAAATTAAATGTATNGACGTCTTCGTTCAAATAGATTAATTTTTAAGTAATTTAACTGTTAATTATAAGTGTAAAAGTGTAATTTTACATTCCTTTTCATCTTCACGAATCAGATTAAGCCACACCGAGATACGACGAGCCATCTGGCATGGAAGCAAAGCAGACAATAGGATCAACCTCCCGTCGTGACCATTGTTAAACGCGATCCTGTTGGCACTGCGCTTCTACAACGAATGATGACACGACCTTTTAACCCGGGATAACGAGATGAAAAGGGATCCACTTCACCCTTGCTGGCAGAGGCGTTACCCGTGACGTCAGACAACTCGAACATTCGAGCACCCTAGATAATCCGCGGTTTGCAAGGTTTAATAACTAAAACACGATTGTTTAGTAAATCATATATAATAAATTAATAGAAGAGCGTTGATTAATATCTTCAGAAGTATCAGACAAGTGTGTGTGTGTGTGTGTTACAAAGTTGCAACTAACTGGTGTGACGTCATGTCCACACAGGTGGTGACGGAATAGGACATTTGTACGTTATTAGCTATCGGGGGCAGGGGATGCCTGAAAGAGAAGCAAGCCATCCAGAAAATTGGCCGTGCAGATATCCGGTCATGTCAGCGTGTGAAACGTCTTTTCTCACCTTCTGTGAGTAAACGGCTACTTTTCTCTTGCTATGAGTAATAGTCGCTTCTTGAGGGATTGTCGGGATTTACTTGCGCCTCTTTCACGTGATCCGCTTTAAATGACTCTAGTTTAACTTTCTGACTCCCTCCTTTATACCGTTTTGGTGTCATATAAAGTACAATCTCCCTTCCAAACGTTAAAAGTTATGTTATGAGGATTAACTTCATTCTTTTTTTTTTCTTTTGAAAGTGTAAACGAATATCTTATCTTTCTAGTAATTTGATCGAAAGTAATTTCTCATTTTAAAATTACTCTGTCTATTTCTCTTGTTTTAAAATATTTCTTTAAAGAATTAAATTGACATACCATACATTTGGATACAGGAACACAATCACCAAAATATGAAGCGTATCCTTCTTTACAAAAACAAATAGGCAAAATAGTTTGCGGATAATTATAAGTTCTTGTGGTTCCGGGTCCCGAACACATCGTAATTTTCCATTTCAGGTAAAGTTCCGTATTCGGTTTTTTACATATACCTAATTTATAATTAAAAATATACTTATTAAAGCGTACTTTATTTACTTTATATATAAAACCTATAAATATAGAGTACGTACGTTTGCTACAATCTTCAATTGGAAAACATTTATCAGTTGTATCATCTCTTACAAATCCTGATTTGCAAAAACACCCGGAATACATTTCTTCATCGTAACATGGTCGAGAAAAAAGTTTATCGCAAGTAGATTCACAACTTTCGTTACGATATTCTTCATTTTGTAAACACTTAGTAATTGAAAATCTATTAACTACAGTAATAATAACAGTTTTCTATTACTTTAAACTATTTATAAATAANTATTTATTTTTTAAACGTAAAAGTAAACGTTAACCAAAAGTTAATTATACTTTTGTGGATATCAAAAGCACTGATGGATTTATTTGTGTGGAAATTACAGTTGTGGAGGCCTCTTTAGCGATTAATGTCAGTGAAATAAAAACTAAATGCTATAAATTAAATGTATAACTATATATAATATAGACTATTATAAAAAATATATATATAAAGAAATTCTAGTATAACATTTTCTACTTTAAATTTATATGGTATTTATGATTTATGGGCATATAACGTACCCATAAATCGTTCCTGATCAAGACACTATTTATAATAAGTCCATCACAGGTTCAACCTACAATAGTTTAAATGTTTTAAAATTTAAATAAAAACAATGACCTGAATCTTTTAAGTTCTTGGACTATTTTCTTTAGACAGATAATTATTAAAAATTAATATTAAAAAATAAGATCAATATAAGAATACTCATCTGAAATTAATCAATAGATATCTCTGTATTAATACAATATATTAAAATGATGAATATATGTTAAATATATTTTATTCAAAACTCTAATCAAATATTACTAGAATAATTACCTTTATTTACTCATAAACTTTGAAATAAAGAGAATAAATTATGAAACTATTCATGATTTAGCGTTTATTTTCTATAATATATAGCTTTAATTGTATCAAAGTACGAAATGCATAGATTAAAATGAATTAAATTAAAAACTATTGTAATTAAAAATTAAATTCTGTGTTTAAATTTAAATCATCCATGAAAAAAGTTTTATTTTCTCAACAATTAATTTTTATTTATTGAAAGAAAAGGTCTACTAATCCAGAATTAATGATTTATGAGTATATAGATGTAAGAAGTAGGAATTAAAATGAGAAATTGATATCTGTATAGAATTAAACAGATGAAAACATTTTTGGTTAATATGTTACATCTCTAATTCATTGTATAATAAAATATTTCTAATATTGTATTCTTCTAGTTACACCTTTTTACTGAAATGAACAATCGTAGAACGTGCATACAGTTGACCCCCTATACAGTTTTATATGAATTCCATGTTGTACGAGTCACTTATATTTTACAAATACGTGTGCTGGGCTGTGAACGGCTCACGTATTTGTAAAATCTAAGTGACTCGTACAAATGGAATTCATATAAAACGGAATTATCAATAGTGTTATAGAGGGGTCAACTGTATTTAATTAAGAAACGTTTAATTTATTTCATGTCAAAGTAAATTATCTTATAAATCAGAAAAGATTTATAAGTTAAAAAATCTATTTTCTTATCATAAAGTTCATAATTATTAATTTAATAACACAAAAAGTAACATAATTGAACTTTACTGAATCGATAAAGATTCTGTATAAATTCCACGAGTAAATAAATGAGATAAAAGATCTTGTATCCTGAATTTATTTTAAAAATTAAAATGAATTTTATTAAATATATAACTTATTTTTTGTGAAATGTTTTTGCTTATATTTAAATTTTATGTAACAAAAAACTAAAAACTAAATTATTTTTTAAAACAAATGATCAAACACTGAATAAAAATTCCATTCATAATGATGAAGATATCTAATAACATAAACATTTTATACTAATCAAATGCTAAATGAAGTTTAACCGGTACATACGAGCAATATTTTGACTCGGAATATCGCACTAATACTGCCTAAAAACGTATAAAACCATGCTACCTTTTCCGTCAAAAAGGAGTGTTCCTGTGTGATTTGTTCTCAACAGAAACTTTATGCTAATTCCGAAGGACATATAAATAAAATTTATTTGTTTGGCCTTCAAAACGTTGTTTTTGAAAAGTTTTATAATGACAAATATTGTTTACAGGTCTATCTATAATGCAATCGTTGTGCAAGTGTTAAATAAAAGTTATTTATTAAATATCCAAAGGAGACTAAGTGTTATTTTTATAAAGTTTTAATTGCTTCAAAGTTTTGTTCAGAACTTTAGAAACAATTAGAATCCGAGATATAACGATATCTTCTCCTAGGAGCTTCGGATGCCAATCATAACCCTTCCATTGGTCGAATGGACAAAACCACTGAACAATGGTTGTGGGCCAACGAACTGGCCACGTGGAATTTTCCGGACTTTCTTCACGTTGTTAACACCTAAACAGGGGCCAGTTTCCAATAAAATCCTCCCAAGAGGCATTTTTCCTCGGCAGATCGACCAGGTTTCGTGTTGTCGTATACGAATAAAACAAAACCAAATCGAGATATAAAATATAAATCTATTCACAAAACAGATGACTTAGGAAATAAAGTAATAAACTGTCATTCTAAACATTTTAGATTCGAATCTCCATCGGATTAATTAAGAGCTGTTTGATTCAGTTATTTCAGGCTCCGTTCTTCATTGTGAACCAAGAAGAAGGGAGCAAAAGAATCATTCTTAATGTCCACAGAACAAAGAGTTTAAAAAATATATATATATTCTTAAAATTGATACTAAGTTTTGAGCTTAAAATCATAAAGAAATAAAACATATTGGATAGAGCTACATTTTTTTAAATTTTTACATATTCAAAATATATGTTTGGTTTATATCAGGGGTGGCCAAACCGTGGCGCATGCGCCAAACTTGGCGCATTGGACGATTACAAGTGGCGCTTTAGTCAGTTCTGAGCAACATTGCCAGATTTGGCTTCTTTGCAATTAAGAATATTACATAGAAAATTAATTTTTTATAGTCTGTCTTGGCAAGTTCATTTGTTGCACAATTCGTTGCAATCAACTTTACAGATAAAATGAGTNTTAATAAAGATATTTATCTTAATTATGAAAATATAGTAGCATGTTTTTTAATTTTTGGAACCTAACCCTCTTTTTCGTACTAGTTCTTTGTTTCGCATAACACGGATTCGCATAACACGGCAATTTTTTGGAACGTAACTACCGTGTTATACGGGGGTTACCTGTATTTATTTTCATACATGAGTAATGTTACACGACATATGTTGATCACTCCTTACAACAGAATAATAACGTGTAAAATAAAAATAAAAATAACAAAACGAGAAAAGAAACATTACAAAATATTATAACGTATACGTGAAGTTATGACAAATTAATAAATAATTTAAAAACATAAAACCAATATAAATTATGAGATAGCTGCCATCTTATAATGAAAACTTTTCAGTCCAAAAAGACTCTTGTCCCTCGTCTCTTGTTCTTACTATTCTTTTTAGACGTCTCTTGCCTTACAAAATGTTTTCAAAACGTCCTTTGTCTCCATGTTTAGTTTCAAATTGTCCTTTATCCAAACTAATTTCTTTAATTAATTATTCTGTAATGTTGCATAAGACAATGAAAATAAGCTCTTATCGGTCTCGAGAATTATAATACTGAATATTTCTGCATTAAATAGAGTTACGACACAATAAACTTTTTTTTTTATTTGCTGATAAAGTTGAAAAGTAACAAGAAGAGTTTTGAAAATAAGCACTTCATATGACATTAGCCCACATCACAATTTATTAATATTTTTCATCCCATTGTGAGAAATCTAACTCAGAGTATCGTGACTTTTTATGAACAGTTAAGTAAGAATCAACTGACTAATAACATTATTACTGTAATAATAAAAAGTGAGCAGCCTCATTTCTCCACAAAACAATCCAATTCAAAAATGATCAAAACGAAAATTGTAGGACTAAGTGTTATTTTTAAGGAAATATTTTTAAAATTTTATATAATATACACTATATATATAATTCATTGACAATAGATTGTAAAGAAGTTATATTAATTATTTTTAAATTTAAATGCTATTCTTCGTAAATTTGTAATAAATTTATTTAAAGATTCTTATGTTTTGCTGTCAAAATTCACAGAAATAATGACGCCAAATATAATTTATTTAGGGGTGAAGACATAATTTTCAAATCATTTCGCATTTCACGTAATCTTCAGCAATTTCTCAACCTTTAACGATTGAGAAAATTTCAAGATGAATGCAATTAAATTTATTTTACACATAAAGCCTGTTACCAACAAGTTTTGTATCAACGAAAACGATTTGGCTTTCGTAGAAAAGCAGATTATTCGTTTAGAAACCGGTTTACTTCAGCTATAAAGCGACAGCAGCTATTCACTTATGTTATTATCAGCGATGAAAAAAAAATAATGGAAGATAAATTAAGATAAATAAAAAATATAGATTTTTTTCCTGATGTGTTGAGAAACACTTAAAGATGTCAAGTGTAAAAGGTTATTAAGCAATTACTAAGGCTAGGACTAAAAATTGTATAAATATACCGTAAAAATTATATAGATAATAATAGAGAGGTTGCGGCCGAAGTTTTCATCTCTCAAACGTAAACGTCGAACGTCGAACGTCGAGCGCAACTTACAAGATAGAGGCGCTCGACGTTCGACGTTCACGTTTGAGAGATAAAAACTTCGGCCGCAACCTCTCTAATTTATATGATTTCTATAACTATTTATATAATTTTTAGTGTCTTGATGTAATTACGGATGCTCTTCCGAATCTATTTTAACTCAAAATCGATATTACTTTCAATAACTGAATTTTAAAATAATAAATCAATAGATTTCTCTGGCATGTTTTTAAAGTCAGGAGATTTATTAATAGAAATTTCAACTTTACTATAATCAAATAGTAAGTGAATAAAGATTATATAATAAATTTTAGGTTTATCAAAAACATGTCTTTTTTGGATGTGGCTCGTATAGTACGATATTCGCCTCAAGGGACACTGAAATTTTCTTTAGTCTCTTACGTCTATCGGGCTTCGGAGTCTTCTAATAAAAACTTGGATATAATCCATGGGAGTAAAGATGGAAAAGTGTATTAGTTAGAGATGTCATCTTCTAGAGATTGGCTATAACTAAAACCCATCTGTAGACGTGGAAGGATAAGACTATATCTTATTATATAACAATTTCACGTTGTACAGATGATCTTTATCCACTGAAATCTTTTATTTTGAAAGATTTAATAACTTTTAAGAAACGATTATGGATATTATTTTATTTAAAAGAATATAATATAGCAGTTTTAAATATGTTTTTGGAATTATGATATATATTATAAATACAAAATATTAACTGAAAATTTGATTAAAATTGATCCATTTTATTAACATTATCCATGCGATCAAATTATTAATATAGGATTCATTTCTTAGTGTAATGTAATATTAAAATATGTTAATAATATTGATAAGCATTTCTAATTACATGATATAGTGTAATTAAAAACATTTATACAAGGTAATACACTTTTTTTTTAAATTTTTTTCTTAAAACTGTCATTTGATATATTGTATTCAAGGATAATAGATTTATATATTATATTACTTCTTTTCTTTCTCGCATCCAACTACAGTCGATCTTCTAATAACTGTTATCTCTAAATACAGGCTACTTTTTCAGGAATTTTTTTGGCAAAGATGCATATAAAATAACCTTCAAATAAAAGTCACTTCCGAATAACGGCCATTTTTTATGTTCTTGTCACTATCTGTTGTTCAGAGGTTTGACTATAATTACGTGGTCTGTCTGAAAAACTCCAGCCATTGTTGATGTAAAGAGAATGGTTTGCGCGACATCATTGTAACCTGACAGCCAAGAAAAATGGACTGACTGACAGTGCTAGAAGTACAAGCGAATCAAGGAATTCCAATGTTTCTTGTATTTTCTTTAATAAACGTCTTTATTTTTCGTATTACATTGCTAGTACTTTCCGGAAAGATCATTTCTCTAATTGATTAAGTAAATTCGTCAGGCATGATCTTGAAAACCTTAACTATTTCTTAGAAATACAAAGAGATTTCTTTATTGGATTTCTTATGTCCTATTAATCTTACTACTGAAAACATTTTTGAATATGATTAATATAAGATTAAATCAGTTCCTTAGATTAACTTTTTCAAGATTTTATGATATTTATTTTATATTAATTGATTATTATAGTCAAAGCTAAGTTAAACGAAGAAAACAATTTTTTTGTGTTTACATGTTTATAGTATATATGTTACTGTGAAAGACCGAAATTAGAGAATGTCGACATTCTCCGATGAATGTCGACACATACAAAATACGTAGGTGAAAGTCCGAATATTTGGTTATACAGTATTATTATACATTCGAACAATCGCCGGTGTATGTCGACAAGCACAGATAAGCCTTGGTGGAGGTCGAAACGACACCCGAGAAGCCGATGTCGACAGAGAGGCGACAGTCTATCGCCCAATACCTTGTGGATAGCAGGAGGTAGGACACGGTCGTACCTCTTTTTCCGGCAAAGATTTGGTGGAAACTGCTCACTTTGTCACTGGATGGCGTTTTTGTTCTTTTGATCCTGTGAGGTGGGGATCGGTTTGTCAGGTCGAGTGGCGGAGGATGAGAGGGGTCGTCGGTAATGCGTCGGCGATATCCGAATAAAAGACACCATTAACAAATCAGTTCGTAATCACGTAATAACGTAATCAGTTCGTAATTTGTAAAGTAAAGTTACTTTCCATAGATGAGATTTCTTCTCAAGAAATACCGCTGAGAGAAGCAGCTGCAGCTAATTCGAAAAGTGGAGGGCAAGGCTATACACGCTGTCATTGCAAAAAAAGTGTTCCACGAATAAATGCAGTTGTAAAAGCAAGAGACTCTTGTTCAATTCAAAGTGCCATAACAGTTTAAGTTGTTGCAATAAATAAGATTGTATAACGTTAATTATATAATTTATGTGTAAGTTTATTATTGTATTATTTTCTTTAATGATTTAGAATGTACTGTTCGTTTTAGGTTCAACAGTTTATTTACATGTGATGTTACTTAAGCTTTCTCCTATTTTGATATATTAAAAAGTTGCATTTTTGTCTTGACGTAATAAAAATATTTTTATTCAACATTCACTATCAGTGTATGATGAATGTCGACATTTGCCGGTGTAAGTGGGAAATAATGATATTTAGCAAATATTTCGTACATACACAAAACGACTGTGTGAATGCTGACATTCACCGGAGAATGTTGACATTCGCCAGATATCGGTCATTCACAGTAATATATATACTACATACATATACAGTATAGTGCGATTGGTAAGTCGCTCCGTAGTGTAAGCTTGTATAGGCCTATAAGCTTAACGCAAATAAACGATTTTCTCCATTTAAGTTTTTTATTTTTATTAATTGAGTAATTAAATATATTGTTTCTTCTTATTACTTGGTTCGATTTTCCATTAAAATAAGCGTGAATATAATATAATTCGAATAACAACTTTAAATTGAAGGTATGAAATGAACACAAGTAACAATGAATCGTTTATTATCACAATAAATAATTCATAAGTTAAAGTTTAGCTAATAGTATTTTTCCTTAAATTTCTTTTTTCTACATCTTAGATTTTTAAATTTAATTGGTATATATATATATATTAGTTCAAGCATTTTGTTCTTCAAAAATCTATATAAGGTATAAGTGCTAAAGATAAACTGAAAAGGAAGAGGAAGCTTTCTATCGGTTACATTTAAGGAAAATGAGAAGGCGAGTTTTCCTGTAAATCGAGATTCATTACAAATTTTTACGTTTAAACAATGTCTCTATGACTCAATTCTATTAAATGTGCACATATTTGCATCAAATGACTCACTCAACTCTTTTGAATTGTTATAATAGGATGTTAACTCTTAATCATTTATATAAAAATTAAGATAAAAACTTATATATTGGCATGTTTATTATGCAAAGTTTATTATAAAGAATTATTTTTATTTTTATACGTTTGATAAATGTATTCAACGTTGCTTAGATACAATGTTCAAAAAGAAAAATATCTATTATGAGATTAAATTGTTCGATTCAACATTATAAATACACACTTTATAAAATAAATTTCATAGTTGAATTTAATTAAAGTATATATATAATATAGACCTATATATTAAAAATATTTGGAATTATTCTCTATTTAATTAATATAGTTTTTTTAAATTAATTCTCTATTTTGATACAGTAATACAAAATGAATCTTTATTTTCTAAGTAAATAGCTTATTTTAAATAGCAAAGATTTAGTTGACTATCTTAAATCCATTGTGAAATTGTAAATCGTTGATTAAATGTGATTTATAACATTAATTAATAACAAAACTGAAAGTTTCAACTTTGATTTATGATAAAAGTTTTCACAATAGGTTAATAAAAATTTCACTTCACTTAAAATGATACTGTTTGAAATTATTTTTGTTATTAAATCTTAATTTATTAGATTATTCTTGCTCATTTTTCTAATCTATTCATCTTAAGAGAAGAATATTTAAATTAATAAATACTGTCAATTTCGTTCAAGAAATATTGAGATTTACTGAAAAGTATAGCAATTTTTCCAAGAATTAACTGTGAAAACTATGATATACTCAAAAGTATAGATTTTATTAATGCGAGGTATCAACACATTCAAAGCTATACACTGATCATACTTTTATCTATAACAGGTTGATCTGACTTACAATGGAATCGACCAATATGAACAATGATGAACGATGCCTTGATCAATATTATCCATAAGAGGAAATTCGAATTTTCAATATAATTTTTAGAAATTCGATATTCACTTCCAAACTCAAATTCAAGAAATGATCCATTTCAACATAAAACTTAATAAATTAAATGATATATTAGAATTAATAAATAATGAACTTTTATAATATTAAAAACATTATACTGTATTATCTATCATATTGCTTTTTAACTGACTGAAAGCAATATTTCCTGAAAATCAAACCTAAATATATAAATTTTTAAGGGTTTTGACGGATAGTAATTTATTCCCATAGTTTCATATTAAATGTACTGTACTAATTAATTTAATAATGCTTTTATAATTTTAAGTTTCAAACGCTTTTTGAATGTAAAAATAGCTGGAAAATTAGCAATTTTGTCTTATTCTTTCCTTGTTTCTGAAGTCCCGTAAAGAAAGAAAAAAAAACCTAAGTTTTCTATACTTTAATGAAAATTCCAAACTAATTATAATAATAAGAAAGAAGGAACCGATTAAATGACACAGTACAAATTAAACAAAAATACTTGAAATTCTTTATTTTCAATTCTCTGAGACAATTTATAAATATATTATTAACATTTATAACGTTAAAACATTTTTAAAAGAAATGAAATATATTAATAATCATTATTAAATATAAATTTAGGACTGCAAAATGCCCGTAATATCAATAACAAACGTTAACAATTATATTACTGTATGAATAACATCATTTATAAATCAATTTGTATGTCTTTAAATACATTTCCATAAATTAAATCAAATTATTATATATTATATTTAAAACATTCAAGTGAAAATTTTACATTTATATGTATTTTTCCTTCGCTTCTTCATTTACTGTAATCAGAAAAATTAATGTGTTAAGCATTATATATACAAAACATAAATTAATTTATCATTTATACAATATATTATTTTTATTTCTTTAAAGAATTAAATTGACATACCATACATTTGGATACAGGAACACAATCACCAAAATATGAAGCGTATCCTTCTTTACAAAAACAAATAGGCAAAATAGTTTGCGGATAATTATAAGTTCTTGTGGTTCCGGGTCCCGAACACATCGTAATTTTCCATTTCAGGTAAAGTTCCGTATTCGGTTTTTTACATATACCTAATTTATAATTAAAAATATACTTATTAAAGCGTACTTTATTTACTTTATATATAAAACCTATAAATATAGAGTACGTACGTTTGCTACAATCTTCAATTGGAAAACATTTATCAGTTGTATCATCTCTTACAAATCCTGATTTGCAAAAACACCCGGAATACATTTCTTCATCGTAACATGGTCGAGAAAAAAGTTTATCGCAAGTAGATTCACAACTTTCGTTACGATATTCTTCATTTTGTAAACACTTAGTAATTGAAAATCTATTAACTACAGTAATAATAACAGTTTTCTATTACTTTAAACTATTTATAAATAATATTAATAAAATAAATAACTTACGTTTGACTTCATTTATTTGTAAAAAAATTACAAATACTACAAAATTGATCAGTATTATTTTAAAATTATCCATGTATTGTGCAATTATTTCCTGTAAAAAAAAAAATTATTATATATCTGGAATATCTTTAGTAAATTTTCTTAGAAATGGAAAATGTGTGTTTACGAATCAAGCAAGAAAAGTTCTTTAATAAATTTGAATACAATATACAGTAAACTGGACGATTAAATTTGAGAACAAGCGTATTGAGTTTAAAGTGTATAGGTTTGTTTCACCTAACTTTATACATTCCGGAAGTTGGTATTTATCTGACGCATCATAAATTGACGTATTTTTTTCAAAATAATATGGAATGAAACATTTCTTTATAATAAGAATTATAAATATAAATATTTTATGAAACTTACTATAAAAAATTCTTACAGGTTACATAATTTTTAATTTAATTTCTAATATTGAACAAGTTATATCCGAATTTTTTGTTATATTTTTGATATACAGTAATACTGTACTTCGGTTTTCGTCGATATGCCCACACGACCTCGCTGTTAATTTTGCGAAAACAAAGGGCGACCCACACGTTTTCCTGCTCAGAGTGGCGTTATTTCTCGTTGTGTGAGCATTATTAATTACCCCGTTCCTCCAGCCAAACAATTCCATTGCTTTCCTTTCCTTTTTTGCTCCATCATAGGACCAAAACAAAAATTTCAGAGCCAGCAGCCTTTCGAAGAAGAAGGCTAGAAACCATTGAAAAATACGAGAGCGATATTAAGATTGCTGAAATTGGCCGCTTTTACATTCATTTTATATTAATTTCTTATTGTTTTTAGTATTGAACACTATATAAAATGTGTTTTTGTATTTTGGAGTGTCTAGAACGAATTAATTGGATTTACATTGATTCATATGGAAATAATTGCCTCGGTTTTCGTTCGTCGGTTTCGGATTTCGCCGATTGTTTTCGGACGGATTATCGACGAAAACCGAGGTATCACTGTAATCCGATATAATCCGATACTTTTGTTTATTAATTTGGTATTTTTTGTTATTAATTTGATATTTTTGTTTGTGTTTTGTTTTGTTGTTTGATATTTATAAAAAGCGTTAAAATTTTCAAAAAATTTGCGTAAAAATGAATATTAAAACATGTAAATACTCAAAATGAGAGAAAAAGTACTTATTTTCGTCAAATAATTTAAGCATTGACAATTCTTCAGATCAATAACCATTATCTCCAGATATACTTAAAGTTAAGCACATTATCATTGTGAATTACTATAATTTATAAATATATAGGCCTATGTACTGTATATATATGTTTATTATACAACGTATTGTAATATACAATTGCGTACAAAATTAAACTTAACTATAAAAAGCCACGATGCAAATTTCTTGTACAGTACTGTAGCTGTTTCTGTAAGGCCACAACGCCTTCTGTTCGTTTATCCGTTCATTGAGTCTAATTTACATATACACTCATTAACAAAAAGTTATGCACCAAGGAGGCATTGGAAGCGAATGATGAAACTTTATTTGTATGAAAGTAATGACGATTCTAATAAACGATTACAATATCATAGTAAATGGTCAAAAATATCCTTGGAACAGAGGCAATATATAATTCAAAGAAACCTTTAGTAGAACCTCCTCTTTCCTGTATGCATACGGCGATACATTCGGGTATGTATTCTTACATGGTTGAAGCTGGTATTCCATCTGGTCCTACAAATACTTGTTTGTTTGTTTGTATACGGCAACGCAACTCGAGGACGACCTGCCTAGGGAATATTTCTCGGGAGAACGCTCTACGGGAAATTGTCCCCTTTATAGGTGTTACAATTGTGAAGAAAAACGAAAACGTCACGTGACCAGCTCGTTAGCGAGGAAAAACTCACGACCAGCATTTAGTGAATTTATCCACTCGGCCACCGGTGGATATCATAAATGCTCGATGGGTGACAAATCTAGAGGCCTAGCAGATGAACGAAGTGTGACAACATTACTAAGACATTCGTGGGAAACGCTCGTTTTTACGCTAGTGGAATCTCGGCCTAACTGTGTGCAGGCGAGCATTACCTTGCTGTCGTGAAAGGCAACTCCCGAGAGTGCACGATTTTCTGAACGTACTTCTGTGCCATCAACAGTTCTAGAGGTGACTACTGTCATAAGAGATGACTCTCTAGACCAGCAACCACCGATGGAGACAGTGTGCCGCTCAACAATAAAAGCGGGATTGAGATGATTACTTTCAAACCAGGCATATGGGCAGGGAAGGAGCTCATGGGACTAAAGTCCCCTACAAATTTCGGTAGAAGCCTGTTGCCAGTAGCAAAACGACAGACAGGAGGCCGAGACGTTTAAAGTGTCAGCCATGATCACCGCCGAATAAAATTCAAAAAATAAGTCCCCGAAAGAAAATTCTAGTTATGAGCCTGCTACACACTATAACAGCATTTGTCGGTCGTTTGTTTCAAAACAGAATCGGGATTCGTTGCTAAAAACGACACGTTGCAAGTCCATCCCATATCAGTTCATGCTTCTCTCTCACAACACCATTGAAAACAAAGCCGACGAAATTGAGATGCTAATACCAAGACGCGTATCGGTCGGTCTCCATGTATACATATTTGCCTTTTCTGGTCGCTTGCCAATGGTACAGACATAAACAGAGTTCTGTAGCGAGGCTTCCACCTATCTCTAGATAGTGGACAGACACCGTTACTGTTTGTGCTGGTCCCACGATCAGATAATCATTCTTTAGGATAGTCTGTCTGGGACATTTAAACGTACTGTACGTGTCTCACTGTCCCCAACACCTCTTCACAGTCAGATGAGAACGTTCCAAATGGCAGTAATTTGGCGAAACGACCATCGTGTTTTTCTCAACCCAAGTGTGTAGTCTTTGTCAAACTTTGTCAGCTGTGAGTAATGTCTTTGACTGCCTCGTACAGATATGTCTGGTGTTCGAAGACTTCCAAACAACAGATACTGTACACTGAAAATTCTGAACAGGTTGAGCCTCTATAGGTCTCTAAAAATACACCTAAGTAATGATATATAGGATACAAGAGTAGTGCTGGAAGGACTCCAGAGGCATTACTTGGCGTGCAATCGGATCACAACTACTGTATAATCATTTACATACCTGTCTAAGACATAGTTTTAGGCCAAGTTTTGCAGTAATCGGGCAATTCTATATACTATAGATGCACAACTTTTTGTCAACGAATGTAATAAACTGGCTTGGTTTTAGGACCGGTTGCCTGACTAACACCAACTCTTCTCGTTTTTAAGTCGAGATTGGAACTGTCCATGGCAAAGTTTTCTATATATAATTTAAATTATTGTTTAAAAAATAAAAATAATTTTACACGAAAAAATATATTTATTATCCTATTTTATCATACTTGAGGCAGGCTCACAGATAAATAACGCGTGGCGATATTAGACAGATTATCTAACTAGTAGTAACAGCATGCGTTTCTATGTCTTTAGCTATGTGTTTCTATGCGTTTCATTGTGTCACTAGTTGGCACAATGAAATATGCGTGGATTTGGATTCATGGGGAAAGCAATCCAACACATGGGCGCTCAGCTAAAGGGGAGTGCTTCCCGGGAGGCTTTCTATGGGAAACTAGTTCCTGTTAGGTGTTAGATACGTAAAGAAAACGCGAAAAACTCGACGCGGCCAATCCTTTGATCAGACCCGAATCCATGACCAACTACCAGTGTTTAATGATTTTATCCACTTGGTCAGGATTATGCATAAGTTAACATAGTGTCGGGACAATTCCGTTGTGCTCCGTTTCCAATGTACACTTAACTATAATGAGCATTGCCAGATGGCTAAGGTTGTGAGACGTCAACCTATTTCTAGGAGGAACCCGAAATCAAATCCGGGAGAGCAACTTCCCAGGAATTTTTACGGGCGGTTTGTCCTGGATAAATCAGATCTCGTACCTTACCATTCGGTCACTCTTATTGTGGACTTAGCCGATACTATTGATATGGTGAAAAAACTGTCTCTGTGCCCAGAGAGTAAAAAAAACGAAAAAGAGTTTCCAACATAAACAAACACCGTATTTTTCGTGTTATTTCTGTGCCGAAATCGGCTTATTTATGAAAAGATTCAGCTTAAAAGCAGAAGAAATCAACCCCGTTAAAGATTTATACTCACATAAAGGCAGGTCCACACATTTGGTATTTGCCGAATGCCAAATGTTTGCCTTTTGCCAAAGTATTCACCGAAGTGTTTGTCACTCGGCGAGCAGACACGTACACACATACGATTATTTGCCGAGCATCGGTTCGTTGCAGAAATGACGAAAGTTCGTTCGAGATCTAGAAAATGAACAATTCTCAAACAGTAATTTATGCTGCTATTTTTACAGTTATGAATATTTCATATTTATTAATGAAAAACAAGCTGAAAAGTTGTCAAGAATAAAAAATTTCAGGTATACAACGAGATTTAACATCAAAAGATTTCTAATGATTATAAATGTTTTTGTCGGTAATCCAACTGGAGCCAATAATTTACATAAAAAGTTGGATTTTGATAAGTCGTGATATTTATAGCCAACACTTTTCATCATTCTTCTGTATATAACAAATAAAAATAAAAATAAAAATGTAAAATTATATATACTGTAAACATATAGTCCTGCTATTCCGTGAGTTTTATTTGTGTTACAAGTAGTAGTGTCCGTTAAATAAAAGAAGTTTAAAACACGTTTTCCTTATTAACTATAAAATTTATTTCCTATTGTTAATTTTAAAGCTTTTCTAATCCACATAATATTTACGCGAAACTTTCGAGTTAATCAAAAACGTTAACAAATATTTAAATACAACTAGAAGCAACGAGCTTACTATGTTTCTTCCACGCTCAAGATGGCGACTTCCGTCTGCGTGTGCATATATCGGCTTCACTTAATTACAGGGGTTGCCGCTCCAGTATTATAGCTCCATGATTCTTACCCTCGTGTCTTCAGTATTATAGCTTCATGATNAAAAAAAAAAATTATTATATATCTGGAATATCTTTAGTAAATTTTCTTAGAAATGGAAAATGTGTGTTTACGAATCAAGCAAGAAAAGTTCTTTAATAAATTTGAATACAATATACAGTAAACTGGACGATTAAATTTGAGAACAAGCGTATTGAGTTTAAAGTGTATAGGTTTGTTTCACCTAACTTTATACATTCCGGAAGTTGGTATTTATCTGACGCATCATAAATTGACGTATTTTTTTCAAAATAATATGGAATGAAACATTTCTTTATAATAAGAATTATAAATATAAATATTTTATGAAACTTACTATAAAAAATTCTTACAGGTTACATAATTTTTAATTTAATTTCTAATATTGAACAAGTTATATCCGAATTTTTTGTTATATTTTTGATATACAGTAATACTGTACTTCGGTTTTCGTCGATATGCCCACACGACCTCGCTGTTAATTTTGCGAAAACAAAGGGCGACCCACACGTTTTCCTGCTCAGAGTGGCGTTATTTCTCGTTGTGTGAGCATTATTAATTACCCCGTTCCTCCAGCCAAACAATTCCATTGCTTTCCTTTCCTTTTTTGCTCCATCATAGGACCAAAACAAAAATTTCAGAGCCAGCAGCCTTTCGAAGAAGAAGGCTAGAAACCATTGAAAAATACGAGAGCGATATTAAGATTGCTGAAATTGGCCGCTTTTACATTCATTTTATATTAATTTCTTATTGTTTTTAGTATTGAACACTATATAAAATGTGTTTTTGTATTTTGGAGTGTCTAGAACGAATTAATTGGATTTACATTGATTCATATGGAAATAATTGCCTCGGTTTTCGTTCGTCGGTTTCGGATTTCGCCGATTGTTTTCGGACGGATTATCGACGAAAACCGAGGTATCACTGTAATCCGATATAATCCGATACTTTTGTTTATTAATTTGGTATTTTTTGTTATTAATTTGATATTTTTGTTTGTGTTTTGTTTTGTTGTTTGATATTTATAAAAAGCGTTAAAATTTTCAAAAAATTTGCGTAAAAATGAATATTAAAACATGTAAATACTCAAAATGAGAGAAAAAGTACTTATTTTCGTCAAATAATTTAAGCATTGACAATTCTTCAGATCAATAACCATTATCTCCAGATATACTTAAAGTTAAGCACATTATCATTGTGAATTACTATAATTTATAAATATATAGGCCTATGTACTGTATATATATGTTTATTATACAACGTATTGTAATATACAATTGCGTACAAAATTAAACTTAACTATAAAAAGCCACGATGCAAATTTCTTGTACAGTACTGTAGCTGTTTCTGTAAGGCCACAACGCCTTCTGTTCGTTTATCCGTTCATTGAGTCTAATTTACATATACACTCATTAACAAAAAGTTATGCACCAAGGAGGCATTGGAAGCGAATGATGAAACTTTATTTGTATGAAAGTAATGACGATTCTAATAAACGATTACAATATCATAGTAAATGGTCAAAAATATCCTTGGAACAGAGGCAATATATAATTCAAAGAAACCTTTAGTAGAACCTCCTCTTTCCTGTATGCATACGGCGATACATTCGGGTATGTATTCTTACATGGTTGAAGCTGGTATTCCATCTGGTCCTACAAATACTTGTTTGTTTGTTTGTATACGGCAACGCAACTCGAGGACGACCTGCCTAGGGAATATTTCTCGGGAGAACGCTCTACGGGAAATTGTCCCCTTTATAGGTGTTACAATTGTGAAGAAAAACGAAAACGTCACGTGACCAGCTCGTTAGCGAGGAAAAACTCACGACCAGCATTTAGTGAATTTATCCACTCGGCCACCGGTGGATATCATAAATGCTCGATGGGTGACAAATCTAGAGGCCTAGCAGATGAACGAAGTGTGACAACATTACTAAGACATTCGTGGGAAACGCTCGTTTTTACGCTAGTGGAATCTCGGCCTAACTGTGTGCAGGCGAGCATTACCTTGCTGTCGTGAAAGGCAACTCCCGAGAGTGCACGATTTTCTGAACGTACTTCTGTGCCATCAACAGTTCTAGAGGTGACTACTGTCATAAGAGATGACTCTCTAGACCAGCAACCACCGATGGAGACAGTGTGCCGCTCAACAATAAAAGCGGGATTGAGATGATTACTTTCAAACCAGGCATATGGGCAGGGAAGGAGCTCATGGGACTAAAGTCCCCTACAAATTTCGGTAGAAGCCTGTTGCCAGTAGCAAAACGACAGACAGGAGGCCGAGACGTTTAAAGTGTCAGCCATGATCACCGCCGAATAAAATTCAAAAAATAAGTCCCCGAAAGAAAATTCTAGTTATGAGCCTGCTACACACTATAACAGCATTTGTCGGTCGTTTGTTTCAAAACAGAATCGGGATTCGTTGCTAAAAACGACACGTTGCAAGTCCATCCCATATCAGTTCATGCTTCTCTCTCACAACACCATTGAAAACAAAGCCGACGAAATTGAGATGCTAATACCAAGACGCGTATCGGTCGGTCTCCATGTATACATATTTGCCTTTTCTGGTCGCTTGCCAATGGTACAGACATAAACAGAGTTCTGTAGCGAGGCTTCCACCTATCTCTAGATAGTGGACAGACACCGTTACTGTTTGTGCTGGTCCCACGATCAGATAATCATTCTTTAGGATAGTCTGTCTGGGACATTTAAACGTACTGTACGTGTCTCACTGTCCCCAACACCTCTTCACAGTCAGATGAGAACGTTCCAAATGGCAGTAATTTGGCGAAACGACCATCGTGTTTTTCTCAACCCAAGTGTGTAGTCTTTGTCAAACTTTGTCAGCTGTGAGTAATGTCTTTGACTGCCTCGTACAGACATGTCTGGTGTTCGAAGACTTCCAAACAACAGATACTGTACACTGAAAATTCTGAACAGGTTGAGCCTCTATAGGTCTCTAAAAATACACCTAAGTAATGATATATAGGATACAAGAGTAGTGCTGGAAGGACTCCAGAGGCATTACTTGGCGTGCAATCGGATCACAACTACTGTATAATCATTTACATACCTGTCTAAGACATAGTTTTAGGCCAAGTTTTGCAGTAATCGGGCAATTCTATATACTATAGATGCACAACTTTTTGTCAACGAATGTAATAAACTGGCTTGGTTTTAGGACCGGTTGCCTGACTAACACCAACTCTTCTCGTTTTTAAGTCGAGATTGGAACTGTCCATGGCAAAGTTTTCTATATATAATTTAAATTATTGTTTAAAAAATAAAAATAATTTTACACGAAAAAATATATTTATTATCCTATTTTATCATACTTGAGGCAGGCTCACAGATAAATAACGCGTGGCGATATTAGACAGATTATCTAACTAGTAGTAACAGCATGCGTTTCTATGTCTTTAGCTATGTGTTTCTATGCGTTTCATTGTGTCACTAGTTGGCACAATGAAATATGCGTGGATTTGGATTCATGGGGAAAGCAATCCAACACATGGGCGCTCAGCTAAAGGGGAGTGCTTCCCGGGAGGCTTTCTATGGGAAACTAGTTCCTGTTAGGTGTTAGATACGTAAAGAAAACGCGAAAAACTCGACGCGGCCAATCCTTTGATCAGACCCGAATCCATGACCAACTACCAGTGTTTAATGATTTTATCCACTTGGTCAGGATTATGCATAAGTTAACATAGTGTCGGGACAATTCCGTTGTGCTCCGTTTCCAATGTACACTTAACTATAATGAGCATTGCCAGATGGCTAAGGTTGTGAGACGTCAACCTATTTCTAGGAGGAACCCGAAATCAAATCCGGGAGAGCAACTTCCCAGGAATTTTTACGGGCGGTTTGTCCTGGATAAATCAGATCTCGTACCTTACCATTCGGTCACTCTTATTGTGGACTTAGCCGATACTATTGATATGGTGAAAAAACTGTCTCTGTGCCCAGAGAGTAAAAAAAACGAAAAAGAGTTTCCAACATAAACAAACACCGTATTTTTCGTGTTATTTCTGTGCCGAAATCGGCTTATTTATGAAAAGATTCAGCTTAAAAGCAGAAGAAATCAACCCCGTTAAAGATTTATACTCACATAAAGGCAGGTCCACACATTTGGTATTTGCCGAATGCCAAATGTTTGCCTTTTGCCAAAGTATTCACCGAAGTGTTTGTCACTCGGCGAGCAGACACGTACACACATACGATTATTTGCCGAGCATCGGTTCGTTGCAGAAATGACGAAAGTTCGTTCGAGATCTAGAAAATGAACAATTCTCAAACAGTAATTTATGCTGCTATTTTTACAGTTATGAATATTTCATATTTATTAATGAAAAACAAGCTGAAAAGTTGTCAAGAATAAAAAATTTCAGGTATACAACGAGATTTAACATCAAAAGATTTCTAATGATTATAAATGTTTTTGTCGGTAATCCAACTGGAGCCAATAATTTACATAAAAAGTTGGATTTTGATAAGTCGTGATATTTATAGCCAACACTTTTCATCATTCTTCTGTATATAACAAATAAAAATAAAAATAAAAATGTAAAATTATATATACTGTAAACATATAGTCCTGCTATTCCGTGAGTTTTATTTGTGTTACAAGTAGTAGTGTCCGTTAAATAAAAGAAGTTTAAAACACGTTTTCCTTATTAACCATAAAATTTATTTCCTATTGTTAATTTTAAAGCTTTTCTAATCCACATAATATTTACGCGAAACTTTCGAGTTAATCAAAAACGTTAACAAATATTTAAATACAACTAGAAGCAACGAGCTTACTATGTTTCTTCCACGCTCAAGATGGCGACTTCCGTCTGCGTGTGCATATATCGGCTTCACTTAATTACAGGGGTTGCCGCTCCAGTATTATAGCTCCATGATTCTTACCCTCGTGTCTTCAGTATTATAGCTTCATGATTCTTACCCTCGTGTCTTCAGTATTATAGCTCCACGATTCTTACCCTCGTGTCTTCAGTATTATAGCTCCATGATTCTTACCCTCGTGTCTTCAGTATTATAGCTCCACGATTCTTACCCTCGTGTCTTCAGTATTATAGCTCCATGATTCTTACCCTCGTGTCTTCAGTATTATAGCTCCACGATTCTTACCCTCGTGTCTTCAGTATTATAGCTCCATGATTCTTACCCTCGTGTCTTCAGTATTATAGCTCCACGATTCTTACCCTCGTGTCTTCAGTATTATAGCTCCATGATTCTTACCCTCGTGTCTTCAGTATTATAGCTCCACGATTCTTACCCTCGTGTCTTCAGTATTATAGCTCCATGATTCTTACCCTCGTGTCTTCAGTATTATAGCTCCACGATTCTTACCCTCGTGTCTTCAGTATTATAGCTCCATGATTCTTACCCTCGTGTCTTCAGTATTATAGCTCCACGATTCTTACCCTCGTGTCTTCAGTATTATAGCTCCATGATTCTTACCCTCGTGTCTTCAGTATTATAGCTCCACGATTCTTACCCTCGTGTCTTCAGTATTATAGCTCCATGATTCTTACCCTCGTGTCTTCAGTATTATAGCTCCACGATTCTTACCCTCGTGTCTTCAGTATTATAGCTCCATGATTCTTACCCTCGTGTCTTCAGTATTATAGCTCCACGATTCTTACCCTCGTGTCTTCAGTATTATAGCTCCATGATTCTTACCCTCGTGTCTTCAGTATTATAGCTCCACGATTCTTACCCTCGTGTCTTCAGTATTATAGCTCCATGATTCTTACCCTCGTGTCTTCAGTATTATAGCTCCACGATTCTTACCCTCGTGTCTTCAGTATTATAGCTCCATGATTCTTACCCTCGTGTCTTCAGTATTATAGCTCCACGATTCTTACCCTCGTGTCTTCAGTATTATAGCTCCATGATTCTTACCCTCGTGTCTTCAGTATTATAGCTCCACGATTCTTACCCTCGTGTCTTCAGTATTATAGCTCCATGATTCTTACCCTCGTGTCTTCAGTATTATAGCTCCACGATTCTTACCCTCGTGTCTTCAGTATTATAGCTCCATGATTCTTACCCTCGTGTCTTCAGTATTATAGCTCCACGATTCTTACCCTCGTGTCTTCAGTATTATAGCTCCATGATTCTTACCCTCGTGTCTTCAGTATTATAGCTCCACGATTCTTACCCTCGTGTCTTCAGTATTATAGCTCCATGATTCTTACCCTCGTGTCTTCAGTATTATAGCTCCACGATTCTTACCCTCGTGTCTTCAGTATTATAGCTCCATGATTCTTACCCTCGTGTCTTCAGTATTATAGCTCCACGATTCTTACCCTCGTGTCTTCAGTATTATAGCTCCATGATTCTTACCCTCGTGTCTTCAGTATTATAGCTCCACGATTCTTACCCTCGTGTCTTCAGTATTATAGCTCCATGATTCTTACCCTCGTGTCTTCAGTATTATAGCTCCACGATTCTTACCCTCGTGTCTTCAGTATTATAGCTCCATGATTCTTACCCTCGTGTCTTCAGTATTATAGCTCCACGATTCTTACCCTCGTGTCTTCAGTATTATAGCTCCATGATTCTTACCCTCGTGTCTTCAGTATTATAGCTCCACGATTCTTACCCTCGTGTCTTCAGTATTATAGCTCCATGATTCTTACCCTCGTGTCTTCAGTATTATAGCTCCACGATTCTTACCCTCGTGTCTTCAGTATTATAGCTCCATGATTCTTACCCTCGTGTCTTCAGTATTATAGCTCCACGATTCTTACCCTCGTGTCTTCAGTATTATAGCTCCATGATTCTTACCCTCGTGTCTTCAGTATTATAGCTCCACGATTCTTACCCTCGTGTCTTCAGTATTATAGCTCCATGATTCTTACCCTCGTGTCTTCAGTATTATAGCTCCACGATTCTTACCCTCGTGTCTTCAGTATTATAGCTCCATGATTCTTACCCTCGTGTCTTCAGTATTATAGCTCCACGATTCTTACCCTCGTGTCTTCAGTATTATAGCTCCATGATTCTTACCCTCGTGTCTTCAGTATTATAGCTCCACGATTCTTACCCTCGTGTCTTCAGTATTATAGCTCCATGATTCTTACCCTCGTGTCTTCAGTATTATAGCTCCACGATTCTTACCCTCGTGTCTTCAGTATTATAGCTCCATGATTCTTACCCTCGTGTCTTCAGTATTATAGCTCCACGATTCTTACCCTCGTGTCTTCAGTATTATAGCTCCATGATTCTTACCCTCGTGTCTTCAGTATTATAGCTCCACGATTCTTACCCTCGTGTCTTCAGTATTATAGCTCCATGATTCTTACCCTCGTGTCTTCAGTATTATAGCTCCACGATTCTTACCCTCGTGTCTTCAGTATTATAGCTCCATGATTCTTACCCTCGTGTCTTCAGTATTATAGCTCCACGATTCTTACCCTCGTGTCTTCAGTATTATAGCTCCATGATTCTTACCCTCGTGTCTTCAGTATTATAGCTCCACGATTCTTACCCTCGTGTCTTCAGTATTATAGCTCCATGATTCTTACCCTCGTGTCTTCAGTATTATAGCTCCACGATTCTTACCCTCGTGTCTTCAGTATTATAGCTCCATGATTCTTACCCTCGTGTCTTCAGTATTATAGCTCCACGATTCTTACCCTCGTGTCTTCAGTATTATAGCTCCATGATTCTTACCCTCGTGTCTTCAGTATTATAGCTCCACGATTCTTACCCTCGTGTCTTCAGTATTATAGCTCCATGATTCTTACCCTCGTGTCTTCAGTATTATAGCTCCACGATTCTTACCCTCGTGTCTTCAGTATTATAGCTCCATGATTCTTACCCTCGTGTCTTCAGTATTATAGCTCCACGATTCTTACCCTCGTGTCTTCAGTATTATAGCTCCATGATTCTTACCCTCGTGTCTTCAGTATTATAGCTCCACGATTCTTACCCTCGTGTCTTCAGTATTATAGCTCCATGATTCTTACCCTCGTGTCTTCAGTATTATAGCTCCACGATTCTTACCCTCGTGTCTTCAGTATTATAGCTCCATGATTCTTACCCTCGTGTCTTCAGTATTATAGCTCCACGATTCTTACCCTCGTGTCTTCAGTATTATAGCTCCATGATTCTTACCCTCGTGTCTTCAGTATTATAGCTCCACGATTCTTACCCTCGTGTCTTCAGTATTATAGCTCCATGATTCTTACCCTCGTGTCTTCAGTATTATAGCTCCACGATTCTTACCCTCGTGTCTTCAGTATTATAGCTCCATGATTCTTACCCTCGTGTCTTCAGTATTATAGCTCCACGATTCTTACCCTCGTGTCTTCAGTATTATAGCTCCATGATTCTTACCCTCGTGTCTTCAGTATTATAGCTCCACGATTCTTACCCTCGTGTCTTCAGTATTATAGCTCCATGATTCTTACCCTCGTGTCTTCAGTATTATAGCTCCACGATTCTTACCCTCGTGTCTTCAGTATTATAGCTCCATGATTCTTACCCTCGTGTCTTCAGTATTATAGCTCCACGATTCTTACCCTCGTGTCTTCAGTATTATAGCTCCACGATTCTTACCCTCGTGTCTTCAGTATTATAGCTCCACGATT
>NW_019384427.1:8204-14094 GCF_000671375.1 Centruroides sculpturatus | reverse complement strand
GGGACTATTTTGTACGGGTAACTACACCACCACCGCATTTTTTATTAATTTTTTTTTCACACAACTGAATTTTGATCTTTTAAATTGAAATACCTGATTAAAGGGTGGCCGAAATTTTTCTCCGTTCCGGGCGGCTAACACCCACGGTACGCCACTGCGCATCTGAACTCGTCTATCAAAAAATTGGCGCATGGTATGCAAAAGGTTGGCCACCCCTGGTTTATATAATGAAATAAAAACAAAAGATGGCATTTTATCAATTCTAAGAATATTGCCAAAACTTGTTTTCAGTATGACTGATCACTTTTGTCATTTGAAAAATGCGAAAACTTTTTCGTTTAAGTAATTTTTCTAATTGTTTCTTTCCTTGTAATGAGTAATTTCACATAAATTACGAAAGACGAGCTTGAAATATAATGATTTGAAATGTCTAGCAGCATTTCGAATATTATATTTCAAGTTTTTAAGTTACCCTCTATTTGGGAAGGATTTTAAAAAGTAAATAAAATAGTATATTGAATATACATTTATTTTGTACCTATTCAATTCTTCCTTAATCTACTGTATTGTGTTACTCTCTATACATATATTTTAATGAATAAACTATGCTTTAAAAAAATAATGTGTTTTAAACCTTGTCCTTTTAAATAAACAATTTGAACAATCGATAATAAATAATGTATCTCTCACTTACTGAATTTAATCTTCAGCCCTTAACTTGTTAATCATGTAATTATCCTATCTTGGTATTCTTTGATCTACTAAAAACTTTATTTGCCAGTTTATTTATATCTAATAAGACAACAAACATATTAAAAACTTCACTAATGAAAGTGTACAGTACGTTTATATTATTACTTCTAAATTGAAGTATATATTACAGTATATAATAACGAAACATCTGCTATTAGTATAATTTATTTATATAAAGGTTACAATGTAAGCAAGACTTTCGAAGAATACAGGGCATTATATCTTGTTTAACAAGAAAGAAACGTAACTTAAGCACTAGAGGACGAACAACAAAGTTATCACCAAGTGTCTGTCCTGACCCTACATCCGGTTATAAACGAATTAATTATTATTATTATTATTATTTTTTAATCATAATTTTGAAATATATATTACTAATGCCTTGTACTGTATATAAGATTTTAAAATTGATAGAATAGTGTTTCGTCGTTTATACTTTAACGTCAATTTTACGTCATTTCATCAGTCGTACAATGAACAAGTCTTAAAATTGACGTCAAATTGACGTAAAAGTTTACATTATCTCAAGAAAACAAACAAAATTGTTCATATTTTTATACCGTTCAGGATATTTTTAGATATATTTTAATACAATTTTCTTTAATATTTAAAATTAAAAAAATAGTTTTTTTCTTTCATTTTCATAAATCAAATTTATAGTTTTATTATTATAATATTCACTCTTATTACAGGCAATAAAAATAATAATATAATAAAATAAAATCAATATAAGAAAGAAAAATAATTTGGCATCATATTACATATTTAAAAAATGTAAGAATTTATTCCTTATTTCTTTATTTTGACCCTAATATTAGACAAATGATTTGGGAAAATTATCCAAACTACATGATTTATAACATTACAGGATAAATAAAATGATGTATTTCATAACAAATGATACAGTTTTATTAAATAAAATAACATTAATCTCCTAAATGATTTTGTGTCTTTATGTAGAATAAAAGTAAGTTGAAAAAACAATAAAAAGAAGATTATTCTGTGTTATTTATTTCTCCTTCAGTCATAATTAAACAACAAAAATGCATCTTATAAATTAAAATACAGTAATTAATAATTCATTATTATTTTATTATAAATCAAGAAATATATTTATACCTTTTATTCTAACGCTGTTATTCGAGATTTTGTACAGTACATGTTCCTTTACTTAAAGGAAAATAAATGAAGAAATGAATATCTCTTATATAAACATCCTAATTTATAAAGCAAAAATTCTAGTTCATAAATCTTTATTTGAATTTTTAGTGTGTGACAAACGTTTATTATTTTAAATCTATTCAAAAACAAAATAAAAACTCTTACCGTAAAGATTTATTCCATTCATTTACAAAGGAACTTCATCAGCAATTTTATTATCGCACAATCTCTCATTATCGTTAAAAATAAACATTCATTATAAATTCTGCCTACTATTATTATATCTATTCTTAATGCGAAATTATCACCGAACTCAACGATATTTTAATTACAATATTTTGAATTTAATCATGAATTTATACGTATCGTAACAGGGAGGAAGCCAGGGTACTTGCTCTTTATCTTTGTAAGTAAATAGAGAGGTTGCGGCTGAAGTTTTCAACGCGAAAACGTATACAACGTCGGACGTTCAGCGCCGCCTTCCTGTAAGTCTAGAAGTTTGACAATGGCGTTTGGAACGTCGAGCATGATTCCACTGACGTTCCAAACGCCTTTGTCAAACTTCTAGGCTTACAGGAAGGCGACGCTGAACGTCCGTAGTACACGTTTACGCGTTGAAAACTTCGGCCGCAACCTCTCTAATAAATGTAAAAAAAAATCAAAATACTGTATAGAAAAAAGATTGTACTCTTCATCATCCAGCAATACGGATCCACTAGCTTTATTCAGTGTACAGGAGTTACTGTAGGTTTGCGCGTTCTAATTTAGACCCTTCTTCTTCTTTGGACTTCTCCTCCTGTTAGGTTCTAGTTACGCTACTGGGCATTTACTATAGAGAGGTTGCGGCCGAAGTTTTCATCTCTCAAACGTAAACGCCGAACGTCGAGCGCCGCTATTTTGTACGCGGCTCTCGACGTTCGACGTTCACGTTTGAGAGATGAAAACTTCGGCCGCAACCTCGCTGGAAATTTTAAATACATTGTAATGGAAAGATTGGCTTCGATAATCAAGTTAAACGAGCTTGCGTGCATATGAATTTTAAAACAAGTAGACATAAATTAAAACAACAAGCAAAATTTCGCAATGTATTCGTTTCGCTTAATAATATTCTATGAAACATGCCAACGTTCAATATTAACAAGCAGGTGTGCAACAATGACTACTAAATTTAAAAATGACAGACATTTAATATATATATANCCCTCGTGTCTTCAGTATTATAGCTCCACGATTCTTACCCTCGTGTCTTCAGTATTATAGCTCCACGATTCTTACCCTCGTGTCTTCAGTATTATAGCTCCACGATTCTTACCCTCGTGTCTTCAGTATTATAGCTCCATGATTCTTACCCTCGTGTCTTACGTATTTCAATCTTATCTAGAATCCAAATCGGAGGTGTGTCCGATAATACACACCTGGTTTTGTTTGTTTAGTTAAGTTATGGCAATGCAACACTTGGGACATCTTCCTAGGGGGAATGCCTTCCGAGAGGTCTTTTTAAGGGAAACTGGCTCCTATCTAGGCGTTACAGACGTGGAAAAAACCCGGAAAACTCCACGTGGTTGGCCTGTCCGAGCGAGGCGCGTAACCCACAACCGAACTCCCAGTGTTCAGGGAACGAAGACCGTTTGGCCACTGGTAGGCCTACACATCTGGTAGTAGAACCCCTATTCAAAAAGATTGAATCTCGATTTTGACATCTCTCAAACATCCATAGCAAAACATTCAAAAATACTTAATTCATGTTCAGAACTGAATTATTAAATTCATTGATATTATTCTAATTATTTTTAANGAATTATTCTCTATTTAATTAATATAGTTTTTTTAAATTAATTCTCTATTTTGATACAGTAATACAAAATGAATCTTTATTTTCTAAGTAAATAGCTTATTTTAAATAGCAAAGATTTAGTTGACTATCTTAAATCCATTGTGAAATTGTAAATCGTTGATTAAATGTGATTTATAACATTAATTAATAACAAAACTGAAAGTTTCAACTTTGATTTATGATAAAAGTTTTCACAATAGGTTAATAAAAATTTCACTTCACTTAAAATGATACTGTTTGAAATTATTTTTGTTATTAAATCTTAATTTATTAGATTATTCTTGCTCATTTTTCTAATCTATTCATCTTAAGAGAAGAATATTTAAATTAATAAATACTGTCAATTTCGTTCAAGAAATATTGAGATTTACTGAAAAGTATAGCAATTTTTCCAAGAATTAACTGTGAAAACTATGATATACTCAAAAGTATAGATTTTATTAATGCGAGGTATCAACACATTCAAAGCTATACACTGATCATACTTTTATCTATAACAGGTTGATCTGACTTACAATGGAATCGACCAATATGAACAATGATGAACGATGCCTTGATCAATATTATCCATAAGAGGAAATTCGAATTTTCAATATAATTTTTAGAAATTCGATATTCACTTCCAAACTCAAATTCAAGAAATGATCCATTTCAACATAAAACTTAATAAATTAAATGATATATTAGAATTAATAAATAATGAACTTTTATAATATTAAAAACATTATACTGTATTATCTATCATATTGCTTTTTAACTGACTGAAAGCAATATTTCCTGAAAATCAAACCTAAATATATAAATTTTTAAGGGTTTTGACGGATAGTAATTTATTCCCATAGTTTCATATTAAATGTACTGTACTAATTAATTTAATAATGCTTTTATAATTTTAAGTTTCAAACGCTTTTTGAATGTAAAAATAGCTGGAAAATTAGCAATTTTGTCTTATTCTTTCCTTGTTTCTGAAGTCCCGTAAAGAAAGAAAAAAAAACCTAAGTTTTCTATACTTTAATGAAAATTCCAAACTAATTATAATAATAAGAAAGAAGGAACCGATTAAATGACACAGTACAAATTAAACAAAAATACTTGAAATTCTTTATTTTCAATTCTCTGAGACAATTTATAAATATATTATTAACATTTATAACGTTAAAACATTTTTAAAAGAAATGAAATATATTAATAATCATTATTAAATATAAATTTAGGACTGCAAAATGCCCGTAATATCAATAACAAACGTTAACAATTATATTACTGTATGAATAACATCATTTATAAATCAATTTGTATGTCTTTAAATACATTTCCATAAATTAAATCAAATTATTATATATTATATTTAAAACATTCAAGTGAAAATTTTACATTTATATGTATTTTTCCTTCGCTTCTTCATTTACTGTAATCAGAAAAATTAATGTGTTAAGCATTATATATACAAAACATAAATTAATTTATCATTTATACAATATATTATTTTTATTTCTTTAAAGAATTAAATTGACATACCATACATTTGGATACAGGAACACAATCACCAAAATATGAAGCGTATCCTTCTTTACAAAAACAAATAGGCAAAATAGTTTGCGGATAATTATAAGTTCTTGTGGTTCCGGGTCCCGAACACATCGTAATTTTCCATTTCAGGTAAAGTTCCGTATTCGGTTTTTTACATATACCTAATTTATAATTAAAAATATACTTATTAAAGCGTACTTTATTTACTTTATATATAAAACCTATAAATATAGAGTACGTACGTTTGCTACAATCTTCAATTGGAAAACATTTATCAGTTGTATCATCTCTTACAAATCCTGATTTGCAAAAACACCCGGAATACATTTCTTCATCGTAACATGGTCGAGAAAAAAGTTTATCGCAAGTAGATTCACAACTTTCGTTACGATATTCTTCATTTTGTAAACACTTAGTAATTGAAAATCTATTAACTACAGTAATAATAACAGTTTTCTATTACTTTAAACTATTTATAAATAATATTAATAAAATAAATAACTTACGTTTGACTTCATTTATTTGTAAAAAAATTACAAATACTACAAAATTGATCAGTATTATTTTAAAATTATCCATGTATTGTGCAATTATTTCCTGTAAAAAAAAAAA
>NW_019384427.1:0-7382 GCF_000671375.1 Centruroides sculpturatus | reverse complement strand
GTAGTAATTTTTTTTTTAAATGTTAAAGCTATTTTTAATATGCAAAACTTTCACTTTCTTCTTTTATAGTTTCTATACAACATTCCTAAAATAAAAAAATATATTTTTTAAATTATTTATCAAAGTTTTTAAATAAATTAAACAATATCAAACATAAAGAACTATATGTTTTTAACCTCATTAGTCTACTAAACTACTATGTTAATTACTATATAATTAAAGAACTAGTTTTTATTTATTAGTAATAAATTTTTAATTAAATACTCACCCACAATCAGATTCGGGAATACAAATCTTATTCTTAGATGCATATCCTATTTTACATGAACACATAGGAAAATATCCAAGAGGGTATGTAAAAGTACGCGTAGTTCCATCATCGTTACATCGAGTTAATCGACCTTCAAAATTCAATTCAGTGTTGGATCTCGTACAGATTCCTAATGACATACCAATTAAAAATAAAGTTAGCAATAATAAAATTCGATATATATAGGCTATATATGTATTTACTGTATGTATACTCACGGGCACTACACTCCTCTACTGATATACATTGTGTACCGCTTCTTATAAAATCTTCTTTACAAAAACATCCAGTAAATTTATTGCCGTTAGAACATGGTAATTCGAAAATATTATCGCAAGTTGGTTCGCATTTGTCAACCAAATACACTTCATTTTCATTACAATTTTCTCTACCTAATTCAAAACGAATAATTATTTATTTTATGGTAAATATAAACTTAAACTTTATATATTAGATTTTATATAAAACTTACCTAAAATTCCATTTATCTCGTAAATAAAGAAAACGAATGTAATTATACTCAAAGTGTTTGACATGTTTTGCCAGTTTTCATGAGTAATAGATATAAAGAAGCACCACGAGATTATGTTCTTTTATAATAGTATTGCACAACTTGGATATCATTCATTAAACAAAACCAGATTCATTTTCTCAGTATCAAACAAAACTTCTTTTGTTCTGTTTAAAGCAATACACAAATTACTTCATTAACTGCAAGAAAATTATATGCGCAATTCGTAATTAATATTATTNGATGCATATCCTATTTTACATGAACACATAGGAAAATATCCAAGAGGGTATGTAAAAGTACGCGTAGTTCCATCATCGTTACATCGAGTTAATCGACCTTCAAAATTCAATTCAGTGTTGGATCTCGTACAGATTCCTAATGACATACCAATTAAAAATAAAGTTAGCAATAATAAAATTCGATATATATAGGCTATATATGTATTTACTGTATGTATACTCACGGGCACTACACTCCTCTACTGATATACATTGTGTACCGCTTCTTATAAAATCTTCTTTACAAAAACATCCAGTAAATTTATTGCCGTTAGAACATGGTAATTCGAAAATATTATCGCAAGTTGGTTCGCATTTGTCAACCAAATACACTTCATTTTCATTACAATTTTCTCTACCTAATTCAAAACGAATAATTATTTATTTTATGGTAAATATAAACTTAAACTTTATATATTAGATTTTATATAAAACTTACCTAAAATTCCATTTATCTCGTAAATAAAGAAAACGAATGTAATTATACTCAAAGTGTTTGACATGTTTTGCCAGTTTTCATGAGTAATAGATATAAAGAAGCACCACGAGATTATGTTCTTTTATAATAGTATTGCACAACTTGGATATCATTCATTAAACAAAACCAGATTCATTTTCTCAGTATCAAACAAAACTTCTTTTGTTCTGTTTAAAGCAATACACAAATTACTTCATTAACTGCAAGAAAATTATATGCGCAATTCGTAATTAATATTATTTTAGAATTTTTTTTTTTAATATTTTCCTTAATTACGTCTGAAGAAAATTGTAATCTAATTTTAAAATAGAAAATTTAACTTATATTTTAATATGAATTTATAAATTCTTTTATATGTTACTACAGTAATTTATATTCATTAATTTAAGTGTATTTTAATTAAAAATAATTCACTACATGTTTTTTTTTCTTAAAAAATAAAAAAAAATTGTCGGATTTTATTCAAATTATTAATATTTTACTGTACAGAATATTTTATTGAACACAAAATAGTTTCAACATAAATTGTTTTTTTTTCTCTCTCTCTCTCTATATATATATACAATAAATACAAAAGATTCCACTCCATCATAACACGTTACTGAAATAAAATATAATAATAAAATTAGTAAAAAAAAAAATAATACAATTCATAATTTTTTTCATATATTAAATGATTTTTACTTACTGTACATTCCGATTTAGGGATGCACCTGTGGATTTTTATAGCATATCCAGTTTTGCAAGTACATATAGGAAAATATCCTAGAGGATACGTCATAGAAGACGAAATTCCGGATCCATTACATACCGTTAATCGACCAAATAAATTTAATTCTGTGTTTTCTTCTTTACATACTCCTATACGAATGAATATAACATTATTAATTAATTAAAATCATCACGTAGCAATTAAACAATATTAATTTTAAGTAAATAATACTCACTATCGCTACACGATTCTACAGTTATACACGAATCGGTATTTTCATCTCGTATAAAACCACTTTTACAAAAGCATCCGTCCCATTTCTTTAAAGTCCAACTTCTATGCAGTACTTTATCACAAGTGGATTCGTAACTATCCCATCGATACTCTTCATTAACAGGACAGAATCTTTCAACTGTGTAATAATGTGTACAATTTATAAAATATTTTTAATAAATAATTTTAAAAAACTCAAAAATATGAATATTATTGTTTTTCATTTTACCTGAAATTCCATTCACAGTGAGGATAATAGAAAACACATATATAGCCCAAACGACGTACATGCTGAATCAAAAACTTATTGACAATTAATAACGTAAAGCAGTTTCTTAGAATATATACACACACACACTAACATTACGCAACCATACTATTTACTTTATCTTTTTTATCTAAATAATGAACGAGTATGCGTGATTATTTTATCATCGAGTAATACAGAAGCATGTTTAGATAAGATTTTCCAAGTAAAAAAAAAAAAAAGAAAAAAACAAAGAAAATTTAAACCGAAAGATTATTGTCGTGAAGAACTACACAAACAGTTAATTAATTTCATGTAAATTATACGATAATTTTTTAATTGTGTCACGAATTAATTTATTCAAAATTTATCTAATGACTATATGAGTTAATGATAATTAAAATATGTTTAAAAATAATTACTTACAATTTTTATTTTAATATAATGTAATTTTTCTACAATTACTTTTTAATCAGAAAAGTTTGCTCCTTGTTTAGAAGTTTAAATCTTGTGTTAAAGATAATTAGAAACATATACGTGACTGAGTAGCATTGGCCTTGAATTCTGTAGTAAAGAAGTGAGTAGCAAAGGACAGAGTGACATTTTATAAACAAATCATTGTACGAATTATCATGACTTTAATTTTATTTAATTCTTCAGATTTTCGAAATTTTACACGAAAACGTCATCATTATTTATCGAATTTGTTACAGTTTTTTTTTTTTTTAAAGTTTTTTTTTTTTTTTTTTTTAAATATAAAAAGTTCTTAAATAGCTCCAAACTATTTAATAGTATTAGTTCGACATTCCCAATGTGTTAATGATAAAGTCATGTTATAAAATCTCTCATTAACATTTGATTAACATGACTTCACTTTGCTATGTTTAATTATTGTTATTATAATGTAGTTATTCTTTCCATTCTCTTCAAGTTTTCTAAACATTTGTAAATGATCAATCAATTCAAAGATTTTTGTCATCGATGAAAGAAAAATGATTTATAAACTGCATTTCATCGATAGTAAGTAGATAATCATTCAATAAGTTTGTATTTTTCCGAAATCTCATATTATTATATTGGCTTATGTCCAGAAAAGTATCTAATGTACTTAACAGAATTTTTCATTATTAATTAAAAATTTATAAATTAAAATAAAGAAAAGTAATTATACTTAATTATTCTAATATCTTATTATTCACGTATAAAGTTTATATTTTATTATAGAAGCGTTAAGCCAATACAGTGGCTTATCTTATTATTATTATTATATTTTTTTAGTAATTAACGTTGTATAGTCGACCCCTCTATAACACTGTTGATAATTCCGTTTTATACGAATTCCATGTTGTACGAGTCACTTAGATTTTACAAATACGTGTGCCGGGCTGTGAACGGCTCACGTATTTGTAAAATCTAAGTGACTCGTACAACATGGAATTCATATAAAACGGAATTATCAACAGTGTTATAGGAGGGTCGACTGTAAAAATTATTATTAAAGGAATTTTAATTACGATCAAATTTTTTTAACCGATTTCGCTTTCTAAAATATAATAATGAGAGTAATATCTAAAGAATAGAACGAATAAAGGGAATTAATAATTAGTTTTCGAATTAATTTCAAAATATTTCTGGCATTTTCTATGATTAATTAACGCGTTTAATTTCTATTATGATCGCTTAAATGAAAATTTTATATAGTTTTACTGATATTTTTTGTTTGTTTTCACCTTTTATTGATTGAAATTTTTGTATTCTGTAATGGTTTGGCTGTCTTCTTGTTTGAATTCCTAATAACAGTTTTGTCTTGGGAGTCTTTGATTGTCGCGTCAATTTTGATAAACTAATCTTATGTGTTCGGAGAGTTAATGACATCTAACAGATCGAAATTTACCTTTAATTCAAGTTGAATGCCAATTTGTCGCCTTTTATTTCTTCTTTCTTAAACTTTTCTACCCCTATAATGTTATATTTTACATTTTAACGGGTTTAAACGATTTAAAAATTTTATTTTCTTTGTAAAAGTTTAGAGAAACCGAAATTAAAAATAATAATAATAATAATAATTTATCGTGACACNTTTTATTAATAAATATAACAAAAAAATTTATATTTAAAAATTTATAATTTAAGATTTAAATACGTAATAACGAAATAAATTTTATCGTTTTATAATGATTATTAATCTCGATTTTTTAATTTAATTTCTTTACTGCTGCCATCTAGAGTACAAAACATAAATTAATTTATTATATTTTAATTCATTTTTTTTAAATTTATTTTTAAAAAAAACCAAACTATTATTTCCGTTTATAATAGCTAAAATATAAGTATATACATGTATATATATGTATATTTTAATTTTTATAAATTATAAATTTAGAATTAATATATAAATAAAATTTAATATGCTTCCATCTGGTGAACGAAATTATAATTAATTTTATTAAACAATTTTATAAATTAGCATAGTTTTTTTCGGATTTAAATTCAATTTTTAAAAGCAGAAAAAAAATAAAAAATGCTTTATTATAACATAAAATATATTCAAAGTATAATTATTATTACTTTTTATTATTAAGTGAAACTTAAATAAATATTGTTTTTAAAAATAATGATTTAAAAAAAAAAAAGTAAATCGACGTGAACGAGATTCTTTGAAAATTTACTGAAGAAATATCAATTTACCGTTAAATACGTTGAAAGAAAATCGGTTTTAAAGAGAATATTTAGGAAAGAATCGGGTTTAAAAAAATCTAGAAAAGGTAAAGAATCAATTCTTGGATATATTCCAGCAATTCTCGTCATGCCAAGATAGCAGCACTTGGACATTCTAGGCACATGCAATGCATTTATTAGCTTTTAAGCAAAATTTAATAAATATAACCTACATGCATATGGATGGCAATTTTGTTAATGAATAAAATTATCATTTAACAGCATTAAAAATGTCAAACCCTTAGTAAAATTCTTTCTACTCTTGAATCGAAATTTTCAATTTTAAAACTTCGAAATTAAGACTGGAAAAAAGTACATAAAATTTCTTAAAATTAAAGCAAATAATATCCCATATAAACATATAGGCCTATATATATATATATATATGAAAGTATAACCTATAAATAACGAAGATGCAAATGATGAATGCTAAACTTTAATGAAGTAATCTATAATTTCAATAGAAGATATTTTTTTTAAAATTTTGAAATTTTCCTATGTTTAAATTCGCTAACAATGATGCCTAATTAGGTTCTGTAGACAGTGATGTGTTGTCTAGGAAACCAGAAGAAGAAAATTATATAGAAAGCGATTTTAAGAGGATCAAAAAACAAAACAAAAAAATTCACCTGAATATACTTAAATTGATAACAAGAACAGAAATGAATATAGTTACTAACCGAGAAATAAAGTTTAAAAAATGTATTTATTTATCTTTTTCTGGTTTATATACCATAACAATCTTATTAAAAGATAATTAAAAGTTTAAAGTGATAATACTAAATAAAAAGCATCAAATTTCTGTATAGAAAAAGAGTGTAAAATGAGGAGGAGTAAGGATCAAATTCTTGTGTTTTCTAATGCTTAATAATAATAATAATAATAATGAGAATTAGCTTTTATTATATACTTTACTTTATAAGATTTAATAGAGTTAAATTTCTTTACAAAAAGTCAAATTTTTATTTGATCCTCTTCCTTTCATAAGCTTAATATTAAACAAAAACATATAAATTTTAATTGAATTATGTTTTAATTTTTTATAAACCATTTATGATAATTACTTTGGTTAAAATTATAACGTAATAAAATTTATATTAACCGTGCCAAATCAATTAATATTATTAATTTACACAAAAACTTCTATACTAAAAAAAAAAACTCTTCAGTGTAGGGGGTGAAATAACTTAAGAGGTCACAAAGATTCATTAGTAGTATAGTCACTACAGCTTCATCCGAGTATAGGGCCTTCTGTTAGGTGCTAATATTACATTAATTTTTAACAAATTAATAAATTAATTTCACTAGAAATGTGATGTATTCTTGCAGTAAATTAATAACTATAGAGTTAATTAAAACATACATATATATAATAAGAATGCAGGTGAAAGATATGTGAAAGTAATGCATGATTTTACTATTAGTGTACTGTACCAAGTAAAAAAATCAGTTCACATTTATCTTATCCATTTCTCATAAACATAAAAAAAAACTTGTTTAAAGTTAAATTTCTTTCTGTTTTAGTCAATAAAAACCATTAACTCAGGGATTTTCATCGCCTAAAATAGAGCGAAAAAAATAACTTAAGGTGTTGAAAAACTCAGTTGAATATTAAAAATGAATAAATAACCATATTTTCATTCAAAATTTAATTAATTTTACATATAATTAAATTATTAACAGGTATTTTTCATTCTATACATTTAGGTATATTTATAATTCAATATATGATATATTTTATATTTGTATATATTCGGGGTTATTGTACATAAAAACGTAAAGAATATCACGTAATATAAACAGTGATCTTTAATACATTAAAAAAATATTTCTTGTAAATTTTCCCGTATCA
>NW_019384426.1:717598-785604 GCF_000671375.1 Centruroides sculpturatus | reverse complement strand
AGTACAATAAAAAGTAATTTAAAGCGATTAACAATTAATTAACAAATCAACAAATAACGTTATTAAACTTACAGATTGTATCTGACGTATATGAGTCGTTGTCGACGAGTTAGTGACTTACGCGAATAACCATTCGCAATATAGTTAAAATGCGCTGTTTTTTTCCCCTTCTTATTATTTATATTTTAATTTTTTTAATATGCAAAACACGCATTTAGTTCGCCAGACAACAATAAAGTATCGAATTTTTAAAAAGTATTACACTAGAATACAAATTTATTGCAATTGTTGTTCTAATTTTTGTATTTTGACCTAGAAGGTCGCCACTTGTTTACAACTGGAGTCGCTTACTTTCATACTCTCATTAAGGAAGAAAAAAAAGGAAAAATGTCTGCATGTATTGAACTAAACTGTAATCAAATTATTTTTCTCTCTTATTTTTATGTATTTCAGTGTAAAAATAGTTTTTTCCTTGAATTTAAACAGAAGTTATTTGATTTATTCGAGTGCTATCTATTAATCATGCTTTTTCAATTGTTTTCAAATCGTTTTTAACTACTGCCATCTATTGGCGGCATTTTAAATAATTTTCTGATACTACCGCCATCTGCCAGTCTATTTGTTAAATAATAATGAATAAATGTGCTGCCACCTGCATTTATATGTTAATTATTCTTTTTTGATGATAATTTTATGAGTGAATATCTCAAAATAATTCTAATTTATTTACAACCCTACAATTTCTAAATTAATTAGTTTATTATAATTCCGAAATTATGTTTTGCATACGTGAAAATCCGTTTAAAACAGAAGAAAATACGTGAACATTTTTATTCAATAGAATATAATTTATATATAAAAGCATCGTCTATCAGATACTTTACAAACTTGCATGTAATATAATAAATTTTAAAACAATAGAAAACTTTCAGAGGAAATTCTCTAAAAATATGATTTCGCTTTCGGTATAAAATTGTGTATTTCAACATCTACATTCTGTGAATGGATAGTAAATGAATTTTATACAAATAATTAATACTGAATCTAAGAGTAGCCGTTAATAACCTTACTAGTTCGAATCAATTCATTCAGATGATTAACTTCTGACAATTTGGGATACGGAGGATTAGAATTCATTTCATTTGCTTGCCATTTTTCGGGATGGCAAACTTTATGCTCCAGCTCCATGTGATTCAGAGGAGGAAGTCCGATGCAGGCTCTGAAAATGTTCTCTATGCAGGCCCGCTGCTTAAATAGAGCATTGACGATCTGTGCGCCTTTAGGAACCATGGGAGCCTTACACAGGTAACTAAGGATAGACAATACGCTATTGAAACTCTCGAATTTCTGATCGTCTCCTACCCTGAAGCTTATTCTTTGGCATATTTCGGTCAGAATGACCAGATCTAGGATGATTGGACTAGCCAGCAACGAATCTTCGCAAGTGTTGTGCACCACGATGGTGTTGTGACCTCCCATCATGATTTCTGACGTGTACTCGTCCAGGGCCCTCTTGCTATCGCCCACATACGGCACGTATTTGATCACCACCTGTAAATATTTTAAAGTATTTTAAAACTCTGCTTATCTAACTTTGGCGACGAGTCGAAATTTATATAGATACGAAACAGAAGACTTACACAGTGGTCGGGTTTCTCTCCGGGTTCGTAAAGGATCCTGTTGGACTCGATCATGTCGTCGACCACGTTGCTCTTGGACACTTCCTTAGAACGGAACTGTTGGGGGGCTGACAGATTCTTGCCGTCGTTATTGCCCAGATGATTGTAACTGACGATGGAGACGGGCTTGATGCCCGCGCTGACCAAGAAGTCGACGATGACGGATTTGAACTTGGTCTGGCCAGATTTGAAGTCGTTGCCGCCGATAAACACCGAATGCTTCTCGGCCAACTCCACGCACCCGGGAACAAAAGTGTTCTGAGGAGATCCATTGATGTAGGCACACTACAAATACGCAAAATCGTCGGTTATTCGTCGGAAGCTACGGAAACGGAAATGAGTAATCGACGGAACACTTACCCCTTCTAATATGCTGGCCACGGCATAGAGGGTGGAGGGCGATATTTCCGATGCCTCGTTCTTGATAGAGGCCAGCAAATTGTCGGCGGTGTCGTTCAGACCCGGGCGGACGTCACAGAATCGCTCAGTGTTGGCCGTCCACAACACTATCACCTTGTCCAGACCACACTTCTCTTTGAAGTCTCGAATGTCGCGCCTGACGGCACACACCTGTTCCCACTTGCTGCCTGTCAGCACGTTGTCGGCCCTGCTCTCCTGATTGGCGGCGATGAAGTCTTTATGATAGATGGCCGGGCGTGGGACCATCTTCTTCAAGTGCTCTTTCAGCTGAACCTGAAGGTTGTAGTCCAGAACTCTGGCGCGCTCCGTGGCGTCGGCCAAATTCATGGACGAAATGTCCCATCCGTCGACGACGATGTCGTTGGGGTCGACCATGGGAAGCAGGTCCTTCATAGGAACGTAAACATCGCCGTCTGGCGACGATCCCAAGCACACTGTCGATGCCTGGGTTAAGGAACCGAAATAGTTGGCTTTCTGTAAAGATCAGAGTTGAGAAACCTTATCTTAGAAACGAACGGAACGGAATGAGGAAGTGTGTGACTTACCACTACTCCTACTTTAGTGTGCCAAGAGAGTTTCATCTTATTCGCCAAAATTGCGGCTGCCACCGTAGTGCCGTTATTACCGCCTAATCCCACCATCATCAGACCTAATCTAGGCACTTTTCTCTGGGTACGAAACGTAATTTGGGTAATGTGTGGAAAAATCTTTAAAAAACAAAATAGTGTTTGATTCTAGAAGTGTCATCAAATTAATAAAGAAAACAAAGCTTCTTACTTTATATTCTCCATTATCCATCTTAACTTCTGTTGTTTGGTAATCATAATCGGCTTCAATGTAGTCTTCCGCATAACGGGCATTGGAACTCTCTACTTTAAAGAATGACATCTGGAAAATTGTCTATAAAAAGTAAATATAATATGCAAATTGTAATCTGTGATAATGCTTCTGTAAAACGGTATGGTGTACTGGAAAAGAGGATCGAATTTGCGAGAAGTTACGAGTCACAACAATACTTCGTGTTACTGTAGATGATTTGGGTAAAATAAGCGGATATTATTATTTTTATATCCGCTCGTTCCTTATATACGCGGAGGTAGTTTTCCACGGTGAAGTTTCTAGAATAGGAATTTTCCATAGTCAAGTTAAGCGCACGTATCATTGGTGGAATGGTCGCTTGGCAACCGGTCGACGTCCCCCTGTCTCTTCTCTCTTTACCATGTTTCGATTTTCTTCTGTGACAAAATATCATCTGTCAATTATTAAAGGAAATGAAATCGAATACTGCAGTTACGTTTCGAACTTACTTGTTAACATACAAATATGTGTAAATTACATTACTTTAAAAGTAAAAGTTGCACCATACAGTTTCTTTATGCTATTTTTTCTCTTTCTATAGCATTTTATATATAAATATTCTCTCTGTATTTGTGTAGTCGTGTTCTAGAATGCTATAAAAAGTGGAAAAATAGCATTAAAAAAAACTGTATTGTGTCACTTTTACTTTTAAAGTAATGTAATGATATGCGTATTTGTATGTTAAATGTTCGCGTAGATAGTCTTAATACGAAATTGCAAAAAACGAATTGATATAAGTTTAAGAAGATTACAACTTTATTCAAAGTGCGAATTTGAAAAACAATTCCAAGTAAAATATGGCGATTAAACTTTTTGGATTAATATGTAGTTCGTGGTCGTTCAAGGTCACCTATAGATCGATAATAGATGTACAGTACTTGAATCGATCTATAGACAGTGTCGTATCGATTTTAATTAATGTTTTTCATAAAGCGTATTTAGAGCAGAAAACGTTTCCTTTAAATGATTAATTGAAGAAACTTAGTGTATAGGCCTTCACTTTTACAACTAGCTATAACTAAGATATTTTAATATATGAAACATCTGTATTGTTCCGTGTAACTTATGCATTAGTTTTGTAGTAGTTGTTGTTATACATATTTTCATTGTTTTTCTTGAAATTTAATTTCTATATCAGTAGATAATATAATTAATAATGCAATCATTATAATCAAATTATGTCACCGTTTTTATTTTCCCGGCTGTTATACATAATGGAGAAAGTTTGGCGATCGGTCAAAAGATGACACCAAGATTTTCACAGTTTCGGACTGGGGGATCTTGAAACGTGGAGAAATGCAAAAAAGTTCGGGTTTTTCTTCTG
Organism: Centruroides sculpturatus; assembly: GCF_000671375.1. Taxonomy (NCBI): domain Eukaryota; kingdom Metazoa; phylum Arthropoda; class Arachnida; order Scorpiones; family Buthidae; genus Centruroides; species Centruroides sculpturatus. Next base: position 781,323 of record NW_019384426.1, on the reverse strand, counting down.
AAGAAAATCGTGCTTTTCTTCACCCTCTTTCAAGCTTAATTACTCCTGTGCTTTTTATCGAAAATTTCTGAAATTTTGCAGGGTTTATTAGAGAAATTGACGCTGTTAAATTTTGGTGGTTAAAGGACAACGGGGTGGAGAGATATAGTGGATCGTGTGTCATATCACGAGTACAGCCGTACTTAATGACGATTTTACTCGTTATTAGCATTTACAATTGTTGTTTTTAATAAAAACGCATGTTTCCCTTCAAAATTTAAGTTTTCTTCCATTATATAATAGTTATAAAAAGTTTTTAAAATAAAATATATTTTTAACAGATGGCACCACCAAATGTTGCAAGATTTTTTTTATTAGGCTATTAGCAGGGGCTGCTATTATATACAGTATAGGTACTGTACAATATTAAAAAATATACAATTAAATAATTGTAAGGATCTTTAGGAATCATTATATGGAAAATTCCATGAATTACATAACTTTTTTAGTTTTCAACTACCGTTTCACCCTTCGTAACGCTTCACACAAACCCATTCTCAAAATTACGTAAAGTATGGCCCTTAATTGTACTAAGAAATAATACACAGTTGGGGCATCGAACGTTACATTATTTTATTAATTACACGTGTAACACAAAGCAGGGATGTAAACAGTACGTTTTTCTATGCAACTCTTCGGAAACAAAAATGAGCCATTCTCTTACCCGAGGACTAAGATCCTAATAGTACGTTTTTGTAAACACCCCCACACCCTCTTAACCTAAGGCATAGTAAGGATTATCTCATACCCACCCAACCTATAAAAAATCTCTATAATTAGTTATAAACATACCAATATACACAAAAACAAGTAAATGAATATAAAAAAGAAAAAATCATAGGTTCATCTGTAATGTAGGTTCGAACTAGCTAACAGAAACAAACAGTAAAAAAATACGTGCACTTCGCCAAGTAGATATGCCGCGAATTTTGAAGCACTTGTAGAGGCCGAACACAAAAGTAAAATTTGTTTTTCTCAGAAACAAATAGTCTACATTCAATAACCATTGAAACGTCATTTACTTCGTATATGAATTTAAAGATTTCCCTTGTTAGTGTCCACAGGACAAAAAAAGTTTTAAAAAACTATCTGTCTAGAAGTGCCTCCGTGGGAGGACTTTCTATTAAATTTACGTAAACATTTGTAAATTGTAAATGCCAATAACGAGTAAACTTTTAATTAAGTCCGACTCCATTGGAGTTACGACTCGTGATCTCGCTCTATCTCCCCACCCTCTGGAAAAATTTAATACCATCGATACCCGTTATAAACAAGTTATCATGCCAGATTTTTCTTTCTTAATCTTGCTTCCATCCTGAGATATTAAACGAAATAGAATCTATATAAAAACTTATTTTCCATCCTCCAACTTGTGCAGCAATTGTTAGCCACATAGAGAATACACAAAATTTGGCCAATAAAAAGAGAGAAACCGCTTTAGATATTGACATTGAATTTTCCTATCTAAAAACTCTAGCAACGAGAGTTGCGTAACTTTCCCGGCTGTTATGAGTTCTTATTAGGAAAAAAAAACCTTATTATTAATTAAACAAAAATGAAAATATGTGGCGCCATCTGTTATCAGATTTTGTTATAAAAACATTTTTATATTTTTAATTACTATAAAATGGCAAAAAGCTTAATTTTGAGGGTAAGGTGAGTTTTATAAAAGAGTGTAAATGTCTATCCTCTATCCTCAAATTAAGCCTTTCGTAATAATTAATAATATACAGTATTATATTTAATTAATAACATCTGGTAACAGATGGCGCCATACATAATTTTAACTTTGAGCTCGTTCCTATTTATTTATTATTATTTTTTTAAATATTTTTTAAACGGAATTTTTATCATAATTCAACTAAAAAGACTCCTTTTAAGCTTTTATTGTTATAATGTAATTGAAAACGACCGGACTTTCTAGTTGGGAGGTCCAAAATATTTCGAAATTCAAAACTATTCGCAACAAATTAACTCAAATTAATTAATTTAGTTCATGTTCTCAGCACAATATTTGCAAGTCATAATTTCCAACATACTTTATTGGTAGGGAATCCATAATGACAGCACTTATTCTACTGTCATTATGGATTACATTTCATTTTATGCATCAAAAATGAAGTAAATGAAGTTGCAAATTAGTTTAGAATACAGGCTTTATAACAATAAATAATTTATAATTTTCATGCTGAAAGCAAACAATAAAGAATTAAAAAATTGTCACATTTAATATTGAATTTATGCTTGTAAATGCTATAGCAATTTTATGAACATTGCCTGACTCAATCCATATTTATTATTATATGATGCATTGCTAGTTTCATAGGAAGTGTTTATAGTAATTAAGAATGAACTAATGGTAATGAGTTAGTGAAGCTGACTAGAAAAAATTTAAAAAATTATTAACTTGTTACATATTATATATGATAGAATTCATATTTTTATGCTAAATAATAGAAATAAACACACAGCTTTTTGCTGGCTAACTACAAGATAAAATATTTAATATATCAATGATACATTTTTACTGAAAAATCATCATTGTGTTTAGTATTATAATAATTATTGAGTTGCAATTTGAAAAAATTGTAGACTTATAAATTTCCACTGTCCCTCTCTCTAGCTTTCCTTAATCTTGAGGAGTTAGATAGATGAAAGACAAGAGGAGGTATAGAAGCCTTAGGGACAGGACGTCCTGACTAACTATATGCAAACTTCTGATGCAAACCGAAACCACGTTATTTTAATTCAAAAATTTTTCTATGAAAGGAATTAGATAGATGACCCACACACTTCAATTGCTAAAGGAAAATTATGATGTACAGGGGCAAGCCACTGCTAATTTGAGGTGGAGAGCATATATTTTAAGTTAAATAAATTAAAAATATGATTTGAAACTGCAGCCCAGCATTGTGATTTATATATATATAATATGTATCTTGTAGATCTATCAGTATCAATTTTTGTCAAATTTTTTTATGCATTTCAACTAGAAATGTCAGTATATGCAATATGAAATTGCATTTTAAATAATTTGTAGTACAGTTATTTAATATTTACTTATATAATTAATATATTAAGAACTTGAAAAATTAAAAACAAAAGTCAATGCAATATTTAAAAAACTGACAGCACAAATTGTATTTATAAAGCAAGGAGAAAATTATATAAAATTTCTACTTTTCTAAATTACACTTAAAATTTATTTCAAAGAAGTATGAATTTTTCAAAGTATTTTCAATTAATTAAGGATAGATATATATTTATGAAATAAATTTTTGCTGTGTTAAAAACATTTACTATTATTATTTCAAAAATATACTTTCCACAAGAATTAGTGCCCACACAAAAAGCCTACTTTTATATATTTCACATGTACTAATGAATCCCATTATAAAAAAAACCAGAGAGATAGAACTTCTTATCTCTGTTATCCTTTAGCAGTATATTTCATTAATCATATCAAGCAACATGGAATATAAAAGTAAATGATTGTATATTCTTATAGTTGAGAGTGAAATTTACCTGTGGAAAGATATTAATTCATTGAGAAATTAACAAACAGTGTTAATTAACCAAGGTGAAAAATATATTGTTATTTATATGCACATTCAAATAATATATATGTATAAATACTATTATGTTAACTATAGATGTATGTTAACTATTTTAAAATTAAATTTATTTTAATAGCATGCAATACTTTTTCCTAGTTTATTAATTTTTTGTTTTTTTTACATTTTTGTTTTTAGTACTCTAGAATTGTCTTTTTATTTTAAATGAAAGAATTTTCCTGAAAAAATAAAGCAATTTTTATTAACTTTAAATTAAACTTTATCTGTTCAAGTATTGTCTAGTTGTAGTTACCATTTCTAAGTTTGCAATCAAATCTTAACTGTTCAGTAAAAGTTAACTTTCCAAATGAGGAAGACCAAAGAGCTTAGCAAAATTTCCAAGAGACAATAAAGATAGAGTACTACTATTAGAGTATACACTTTCACTTGAATATCAAACTCCTAGCTCCTGGCATTGTGTGATCAGGCCCAGATCCAAGAACCAATCTTGGGAATTTTTGTATTTTTTTTTTTATTAAGATTTAGTGCTTTAATAATTACTTAAAGAAAACTACTTTTCAATTCTGTTAATTTTTGTTTTGTTATGATAAAAATACTAGACATTATTTCTTTTAGAATTATGTAAAGCTCACATTAGCAATAAAAGCTCAGGAACAATAGCATCGGTTGCCACACCCAGAATTCACTACTGTGTGGTACTAAATTTTATCTTATAAAAATACTAAATGACAAATATATNAACATGAAAAAGAAATGACAAATATATATATATATATATATATTTTTAAGTGGTGTATATTTTATATTTCTTTGAAAATAGGCCTACTAATTTTTTTCAGTTGAATAGGCTTATAGAAACAATAGAGTGTCATATCTAAAACAATTTAGCCACCATTTTTTCATATTTATTTTGTAATTTCTTTCCAAGCATCCAGTAATTAAAACAGTACAAAGCTTATTATTATTGTGTACAGTACATGCACATTGCACAGTGGCCATCTGTTTATACTCTATATTTGTAAATTCTTTTGTCTAAAGCACTTTGATATTAATATTCCACTTACTGTGCTTAAAAATTATCCATGCAAGTGTTATTGCTAACTATACTCATATTCTTTAAATATACACATGCCAGGTGAATTAAAGTACCTCTTATTCATTGCTATTTAGAGATTTAGCAACCCTAAATGCAATAAAATCTGGAATACTGACATTTCAGGACATTCAGGGAACATTTCCATAAAAGAGTTAGTAGCAATACTCACTACCATGGCACTTTTGGCATTGCAAGCAGCAAACATTTTATTTGTAGATGTACTTAAGCTATACCTTAGCAATGCAGGAAATGTTACTCACTATGGTTGCCATTCTGAAGGTGATCAGTGTCTTTAAGTGGTCAACTGTAATTGTTCCTTTGTGATGCTTCTTAGATACAGCAATATGGTCTTTTAAGGCTGATAAATTAGCAACATTGTCTTCAATAAACATTTATGTTCCCACAACAAAAAACTTCAAACAGATTAGAGCCAATAGACATTTAATAATTAGATGACATTCTAAATAAATGGATGTTAAAATTTTACTATTCTTTGCATCTATGTGTGTATCAGAGTTTTTTAACTGTATGTATTTGTTTTAATGTTTTAAAATCATTTCCATACATTTGTTTCTAAATTTGCATTATTCACACAACAATCTGCATTTTTCTGTTAGGAATTTAGATCTGTTCTGAATTGAAGATATTGTTTAACAGATAGAATCTGGTTATTTTCCATGTTTTTTTTATCCTAACAATTTCCAGCGTAGATTGAATTTCCAGCATAATTAATTAAAATAAACAGCCAAAGCTGTCTGTTTTAATTAATTAAATAGATCATCAATTCTTACACTTTGAATTTGAGAACCCTTTTCATATAATATGCATTTTGCCAGATTTTTAACCATTAACTTTGTACTTAAATGACAAGCACAGAAAATTTAATCAAATTCCTATGTGAACAAGAAATGCTAACAGTTGATGATGGAAAATTAATTGGGATTGCATGGTATTTTTATATTTTCGTAATATAATTAAATAACAATTCAAATTTTAGCTTGGAAAATCATTTGCAGATCCTTATTAACTTTCAGACCCCAGAAGTATGCAGACCACAGGTAAAGAATTACTGACATAGATGAAAATTTTTTCAAAACTAAAACTTGCCACGCTCCATTGCATAGTATATACATTTCTGTTTGAAATTTAATCATCAATTTCTAAGACACATTGTCTTGTAAAATGGAAGTTCAATTATGTTAATCTAAGTAATTTTTGTACTAAATGAAATAATTCTATCAATTCATTTGTAAATTTCCAAATTTAAGTAATAAAAACAGTTCTAATTTTAAATGTTGAAGTCCTACTTTTCCTTCATCTTTGTACATATAAATATATGTGAAAAAGCACTGTGTATTTTAGCTCATTGTTAATTTTAATAGTTTGCTTTTTTCTTATGTTTTAGTTTTATCAGCATTTTTTCTTGTCGTGGAGCAAATTTTTACCTTTGAGCATTGCCTATAATGTACTTTGTAAAAAATAAATCTGCACACATTTTTCAAATATCAAATTGAAAAATTATACAGTACTACAGTACTGTTTAACATTAAATTATTAGTGTTTTGTATCAATTTAAGATACAAAACACTAATAACTCTGCATGCTTACTGATTTTCTCTAGTTTCAATCTTCCAAGACCAATAGTTAATTATAATTTAAAATTTCATTCATTCATCTCTTTCAAATAAGGTTAGAATGGAACAATACATTTATTATTCCAAGTGAGCATAATCACAATTACTGTATTTTAAATATAGAACAGTAAGCAAGTAATTTATAATGCACTAATATCAGTGATAGTATATTCAAATTGATATGCATGGAGGATAGAAGGGATTGTTTATGTAAGCCCACGCTGGCAGAATGGATAAAACTACTAAACACTTGGTCACAGCATTATGCAAATGATCCTTCATTTGCTTAATGCTGAATAGAGGCCAGTTTCCATGGAAATCTTCGCAAAGATACCTCATGGCAGATCACTCGTGTGTTGCGTTGCCTCATCCTACAATTCATTCCAATTACAGTTGTCCCTTGATAATCCGACAGGTATGGGACCAAAGGTGTGTCAGATTACCAAAAGTGTCCGGATTACCGAAAATAATTACATATTTCGCATTGTTTTGCTAGCAGTAACTTACAATATTCTCTACTCCAACTGTTCGAACAGAACTGCTCACATAAAACACACGAAATGTGTGTCATCGTGTAAAAATTGGCTGGGGAGATTCACATCGCGACATGCTTCTGTGCAAGCAGACACGTAACAAGGACGGGTACCTTCACGGGAGGTGCGTCGGACTACTGAGCATGTCGGATTAAAAAACGTCGGACTATAGAGGGACAACTGTATTTATGTAAGTTTCAACTTTAGTCATTATAAGAAGCTTTTATTTTTCGACTATTTTTCTCTTCCTGAATATTAATTTATCAAAACACTTTTATAGTTAAGGAAATCAAATATAGTGAGTGTCTCGTACTTCGAACTTAATTCGTTCCAGGAAGTCGTTCGAAGTCCGAAGCAATTTTTCTCATAAGAAATAACAGAAAGTGAAGTAATTCATTCTTTGACCCTAAACAATACCTATTTCGATAAACTTAAAAGTGCAATACACATTATTTAATGTAAAATATCAATTAATGTATAATATGTATTAATAAATGACTTTACAGAGTAAAGGTGTCGAGAAGTTTGTGTGATTATACAAGAGGTGCGGTTCTTTAGAGCATTGGAGGAATAATTATCCAAGTGTTTCAACGGTGGCAAATATTAAACGCAGAATATTCATAAATAGGTAAGTTTATTAAAATACTAAGTTAAAATTGCTATTAAAAGGTACAGTATGCCAAACTATAATAACATAATTGTTTGTTTAAATAATAATCACTGGTCAATAATTACAAAGCATTAAATATTTTGTATCATTTCTAGTCATTAAACACAGTTAAGAGTATTTGTACTTCCATTGTACAGTACTGTACTTCCAGTTAAGTTAGTAACAATATACGAGCAATTAAATACGTTATTATCTGTTAAAATACACTGAATATGAAATACTAAATGCCCGTGAATAGAAGAGAGCATTAAATATCAAGCTTCAGTATTAATGTTATAAAAATAAAAGCCCACATGAGCTGTTGCCCGACTTTCTCGGCATTCGAACGGGAAATGGAGGGACCATTATGAAGTCCAATAATTTTTGAATTTTAACTAGGATATAAAATTTTAGTAGTAGTAGTAAGAGCTTAAAAATGAGTGGGTTGGTTAAATTATGATAAATATCATCGTTTAAAAAGACGCTACGACACCAGCTCAAACTTAAAATTGTCGCCATCTGTTACGAGATTTATTAACAATAACGTTTATATTTATTAATTACTATAAAAAGGCAAAATGGCTTAATTTTGAGAGTTATATATATATATGTTAGGAACTTGATGAATTGCAGCTTCTTACCTGGACAGATGGTCAGACTGACAGACGGAGTAAGTTAATAAAAAGCTTTAAAAATAACGCAGATGCCAATGAGTAAAATTTTTATTATATCCGACACCACACGAGATACGACACGTGACATCCCACGCCCTTCAGTTTCCTACTCCAAAGTTTAATAGCATCAATGTCCTTTATATACAAGTTATGGGGCCAAATTTCGTTTCCTAATCTTTACCCCATTCTCACATATTAAGTTAAGTTAAACGAAATACACGGCAACATAACTAGGAAGGAAAGCAAATAGCAGAATCATGTTTATTGTACACAGTTAAATTAATAGGAGGAAGACACGATTAAATTGACAGGTAATCATGAGGTTCAGACCATTCAGCATGTTATACTTTTCATGCAATGCGTGGTGTAGCAATTTTAATGGGCAGCAGTGTACCGGTACATACGTATAATATACGCACTCAGGAAATTTTTTCCTATTTTTTTATTTTTTATTTTTTTGGGTTCAGTTTTCTATAGTATACATGTAATTTCTGTTATCAGGATAATTTTATGTTCATTGTAACTTTAGAAATTTTTAAACAATATTTTAGTAAAAATTCATAGTGTATCCAGATTAGTGTAGAATTTAGAGGAGACATATCCAAAATACATATCCTCAGTAACTAATAAAGGCTATGTGTCCATCTTAGTCGTTCTCTAGGGCAATTTTATACTTACTCCTATCGACTATAACGAGAACAAAACGCAATCCAGTACAAACGAATCGAAACAAAATTGTATCGTTACTCACCCGAAAAATATATCCTAATTGCATTAAACACAAGCCGGATATTATCAGTAGCGTGTATCAAATTTGTTTGTCAATGTCTACAGATGAGAAGAAAAATAAATCAGCAAAATCTAAATTCTTGAGAGCTGTAAACTGTTATAAATTTGTGTTTCCACGCACATTAATGTTGTGCTGTATCTGATTACAAGTAGGCTGCATTTCCGGAATAATATTTACATTGTTACCATGTATTATACTGTAGGTGTAGACCTATACACGTCGCACAGAAATCCACGAGATTTAAGCCGTCATAGAAAAGCCGTTAAAGCCTGCCTAGATATACACACTTTTTTCCTATTAAAACAGAATGAATCTATATAAATGCATTCGTAGTAAGTTAATATTAAGAATAGTAGTTTGAGGGTAGAATTTTGTATTAATTGATAGAGATTTAGGATTAATTCGTATTAGTCCATTTTTTAATCACTACAGGAGACAAATATAATATTTTAAAAAATAAACTTTTATTTTCTATTTTATAAAATTACACGATTATAATACGAGATAAAACATGCAACATGTTTAATAATAATAATATTAATAATAACAATAATAAATCTAAATACATAAATGAAGTGATCTATGTACAGTTATATCTAAAACGATATCATTAATGGTAACCATTAAGAACTCCGTTAATTCTATCTGTTCTAAGCAGTTCGTTAATGCATTCGACATCCTGCAATTTTGTATATAGTGGAATGTTTTCGTCTTTCTTTATGGGGTCCACGTTCTTTGCCTGCCATTTTTCGGGATGGCAAACTTTATGCTCCAGCTCCATGTGATTCAGAGGAGGAAGTCCGATGCAGGCTCTGAAAATATTCTCTATGCAGGCCCGCTGCTTAAATAGGGCATTGACGATCGGTGCGCCTTTAGGAACCATAGGAGCCTTGCATAGGTAACTAAGGATAGACAATACACTATTGAAACTCTCAAATTTCTGATCGTCTCCTACCCTGAAGCTTATTCTTTGGCATATTTCGGTCAGGATGACCAGATCTAGGATGATTGGACTAGCCAGCAACGAATCTTCGCAAGTGTTGTGCACCACGATGGTGTTGTGACCTCCCATCATGATTTCTGACGTGTACTCGTCCAGGGCCCTCTTGCTATCGCCCACGTACGGCACGTATTTGATCACCACCTGTAAATATTTTAAAGTATTTTAAAACTGTTTATCTAACTTTGGCGACGAGTCGAAATTTATATAGACACGAAACAGAAGACTTACACAGTGGTCGGGTTTCTCTCCGGGTTCGTAAAGGATCCTGTTGGACTCGATCATGTCGTCGACCACGTTGCTCTTGGACACTTCCTTAGAACGGAACTGTTGGGGGGCTGACAGATTCTTGCCGTCGTTATTGCCCAGATGATTGTAACTGACGATGGAGACGGGCTTGATGCCCGCGCTGACCAAGAAGTCGACGATGACGGATTTGAACTTGGTCTGGCCAGATTTGAAGTCGTTGCCGCCGATAAACACCGAATGCTTCTCGGCCAACTCCACGCACCCGGGAACAAAAGTGTTCTGAGGAGATCCATTGATGTAGGCACACTACAAATACGCAAAATCGTCGGTTATTCGTCGGAAGCTACGGAAACGGAAATGAGTAATCGACGGAACACTTACCCCTTCTAATATGCTGGCCACGGCATAGAGGGTGGAGGGCGATATTTCCGATGCCTCGTTCTTGATAGAGGCCAGCAAATTGTCGGCGGTGTCGTTCAGACCCGGGCGGACGTCACAGAATCGCTCAGTGTTGGCCGTCCACAACACTATCACCTTGTCCAGACCACGCTTCTCTTTGAAGTCTCGAATGTCGCGCCTGACGGCACACACTTGTTCCCACTTGCTGCCTGTCAACACGTTGTCGGCCCTGCTCTCCTGATTGGCGGCGATGAAGTCTTTATGGTAGATGGCCGGGCGTGGGACCATTTTCTTCAAGTGCTCTTTCAGCTGAACCTGAAGGTTGTAGTCCAGAACTCTGGCGCGCTCCGTGGCGTCGGCCAAGTTCATGGACGAAATATCCCACCCGTCGACGACGATGTCGTTGGGGTCGACCATGGGAAGCAGGTCCTTCATAGGAACGTAAACGTCGCCATCTGGCGACGATCCCAAGCACACTGTCGATGCCTGGGTTAAGGAACCGAAATAGTTGGCTTTCTGTAAAGATCAGAGTTGAGAAACCTTGTCTTAGAAACGAACGGAACGGAATGAGGAAGTGTGTGACTTACCACTACTCCTTCTTTAGTGTGCCAAGAAAGTTTCATCTTATTTGCCAAAATTGCGGCTGTCACCGTAGTGCCGTTATTACCGCCTAATCCCACCATCATCAGACCTAATCTAGGCACTTTTCTCTGGGTACGAAACGTAACTTCAGTAGTACGTGGAGAAATCTATAATATAAATAAATGAATATATATTTAATCTAAAAGAGGATAATCAAACGCGTTAAAAGTCCGTTTACTTACTTTATATTCTCCATTGTCTACCTTGACATCGGAGGTATGATAAGCATAATCGGCCTCAATATAGTCGCTAGTGTAGCGTACATTGGGACTCTGTACCTTAACTCGAACCATCTTGGCCAACGTCTATAACAAAACAGAACAAATGAAACGAATCCAAAATAATGACATCACACTGCAGAAAAGAGTGATGTACAGGAAAACTGCAATGCAGAAACGCACCCAACTCCAGAGTATAGATTACTCACCTTGTAATGATTTGGAGAGAAATAATACTCGTTTTCTTATCGCAGGTATCGGGTCAGCTAATGGATAATACTGTCTTCTATCCGCTTCTCCCTTATATATAGGCTATATGAAGGCTGTAATGCTTTAATAGAGAAGTTTCCAGAACTGGAATTTTCCATCATGAGGTTAGAAACGCCGTTTCATTGGTCGGGATGTCGCTTAGCAACGGTCGACGCCCCGGTTGCTCTTACCCCCCTCGACAGAGACATTGCTTGTCATTTCATCTGGAAATATCACCTGGATACTATTATAGAGGGGAGGAGACGAAACAAATTGTATTTCCCAGCCCCGGAAAGAATCATGAGATGAAACTTATTTAGACGTCTCAAGCGATTTTTCTGAAAACTCAGTTTAATTAAAAATAAAATAAACAAAAGAAAATGTACACCTTGTACATTTTTACTGCCACCGATTCGAAATCACCCCATCTCTTGATGACTTAGTAAATTTTATTTTTATTTTTTCCACGCCGAAAACATCCTAGAGTAGATAAGAATTTATCCAAATTGTCTTCACACCCTTCGATTAAACATTTCTAAATTGCTGAATGTCAAAATTACATCTCGAATTGTAGTGTATAGGCTATTTGGTCTCGTCTAGTCTTTCCAGAAGTTTCATCCAGTTCAAGGTCGCGTGCCTGTTATTGACTATAGATCGATACAATAGCAGTTTCTTATTGATTTTCGTGTCTTCCTGGAAATGCATACTCCAATATTATGGTACCAGTATGCACCGGTTGAATGGAGCCGGTAATAAATGGTCTGTCTGATAAGCAACAATGCTCTTGAATATATGAGTACTTTAAATGTTAGAATTATGTGCTATATGCATTTAATTGCAGGTAATAACTTTAAGAAACTTTATTATAGGAGATTCTTAATTGTTTATTCAAAAATACTAGGAAATCAATATAGTCTACGATCGATTGGTTTATCTAGAAACGTTACAGAAGTCCTTAAGATCCCGAAGTCTTTCGAATCTTAAGAACTTCTGATCTAAATCTTTTAAGGTCTAACACATTTAAATATTTTATAATTTAATTTAAGATTTAAAAGCCTTGTCCTCAAAATCGGGCCAAGGATTAAATTTTTCGATGACTTCTCGGTTTACACGAGATTTAAAGAATTGGGTTAATAATACTCTTTTTTTTTCCCCTTTTCTCTTGTTGAAATTTTCAAAGTTTACAAAGAAACCTTAAATTCTGCTATAACAATTGGGACACAAAGGCTATTTCCTGGCTACTTGTAAGGCTTGAGTGTGCAAGACAGGTTAACGAATGTTCTTGTTTAAACTTTGAAATTTAATATTTTATCCAAACAAATGTAAATACAAGAAAAGCTTTCCTCAGAAGTTCGGATATATTTTTTTAATTAAATACCTTAATGTGTTTGATGCGTTAAAGCGAGGGACGGCATTTATTTTTAGTACTATAAAGGCGAGATTTTGTGACTTAAACACTTTAGGTCTCAGTTTATTAACTAATTCAGTTTTATCAGTTAAATTTCATAACCCCTATTTACAAAACCATTGTCGACATATTTCAAATTCCAGAGCGAAATGCGAAATTTCGTTTCGGAAGTATTCAAATTTTTCTCGCGAATAATTTAAATTCTACACAAAACAAAATTATTGTTTTAACCGTTACGGTAACAGCGAAATTGCATTTTATCTATATTCTGTTTCTATAAATATACTGGACGACCTTCAAAAAAAACGCAAGATGTGGAAGAAAAATAATAACGCGGCGGATTTGTTTCGTTGAGAAATTGCTGTATTTTTCCATGGCTCAAATGGAAAATTTTATAAAGTGGACACGAAAAGTCTTTTCTAGAATATTAAACTTATCAGTGGTATCGAGCCACACGATATTCTCAAACATCTGTCTGGCTGCCTAAACATCCAATTGTAATTAATGACAGAACCCGTGATAAATTGTAATCGGTGCTCCAGGCCTGAAGCAATCTACAAGTTTTATGATGATTAGGGAAATGAAGTTTAATTCTATGATAATGACTCGACAATACTAGTGAATGTGTCGTTTCCGAAAGGGCGGAAGCGTAAGAAAAGCTTAATTTCGGGTAGAAAAATCTCTCGTTCGAAGTAATTCAGACGAGAGATTGCCCCGTAAGTACTTGCATAATTTTTGTCCGAACAAATTAGAGGCACGTGCAGAAATTACGAAATTGCACTAATTGTGTTTATGGGTGAAGGATCCTTATCTCGGTACTCGCCCTTTTATCTAAGCATTATTTTTACGACTGGTTGATGTAATTAGAAACCTATATTTCGTATACGAAATTGCTGGTGAAGAGTTTAATGAACCCGATCAAAAACAGTAAATAAAAACGAGGAAGGGCCTAGTTAATGCGCGTTTAAATAACGAAAAAAAAAATTCTTTTGTAGGAGCTTCGTAAATAAATAAGGAGTGTCGGATATGAATACGAAACTCCTCGTTACGTATTTTATAAATAGTATATTATTATTTAAAGCAAAGCATTACGCCGTTAAGCCCTGTGTACGAGTACTTAATACCTTTATGCCTTATTAACTACAACAAAGAGGTTCATCAAACTTTAAAGAATTCGAGTTCTGTCACGTGTATCCCAATGTTGACGTCAATCGTCGACAATAAGATACATTCAGAGTTAAATCTCCCAAAAAATTAAATAATTTTGTTCCTTATTAACACTGGGCGCGGTGTACTTTTAATCGTTACGAGATTTTCCGTGTTTAACCTTTATGTCACGATAATATTAACGAGTATCTTTACGTTAATTACGTATCTATGTCGACGTCATACAAGTATTTAATATTTTTGAGTATTAGAGTAAAAAAAAATATGGAACGCTTCACGATTTTGCGTGTCATCCTTGCGCAGGGGCCATGCTAATCTTCTCTGTATCGTTCCAATTTTAGTATATGTACCGCCGAAGCGAATACACTAGGTAACGATTCCCCGACGCTTTTATATGCTTCCACTCAACGTCGCCACTATCGGCGGTGTCGTTGCAATTAGCGACGATTTATTGATTTACGGTTGAAAAACGTTTAAAAATTTTACCGGAATTCGAATTACTAAATAATATGACAGAGGTTTTTATATAAAACATCTGAAAAAATCCCCGAATTAACTCGATTTAATTTTTTTTGTTGATTTGTCGTATTTTCGACTGGTGGGCGTTAGGATATGTTTCGCATGAAAAATTCGATAAGAGACAGTATAAAAGCAGTTGCGACTGGAAAAAATCCAATTATTGTAGACGATAAACAAGATTTGACATTCGTCTTTTGTTAAAGTAATGGATTAAATCGTTTCCATTTGTTTGTTTTTCTAATTTTGAAAGCGAAAAAATTTATTCCATTCAATTAGAAAATAAATGAATAATTTTTGATGAGACACGAGATTTGAATGTATTAACAATTCTCGTTTATCGTATTTAGTTTAAATTAATTTTATAACTAATGAATAGAGAGCTTCTATTGGTCGTCCTTTCCAAAACGTATAAAAACGAACCAATAGAAGCTTTTCATTTGTTTATTTTAGCTTTCTGTATAATTGATTCGAAAGGTTTTACAGAAACATTAATTCTTGCTAACATTAAAAGCGTTGCAGCGTAATTCGATCGCCACATACGTAGAGAAACAAATTTTTTAACTTTAAAAATTTAAACGATAAGAAGACACGCGAATTAATTTTTTTGTCTCTATTAGAAATCGTTACGTAATTTTTACCCTTCGTCTTGAACTACTGCCAGTATGACGTAACGATTGACTAGACGAGTCGACTCCATCCCGTCACACGTGACGTCGGCAGTAGAAAGAGGGGAAAAAATGCCTGATTGTATTACTCAGCGTAACAATAAGTTCGAAGTGGCACCGTCGGAAAGTAATTTAATTATGCCTGTAACGAGACAAGAGCTATATTTCAATGATAATTCTCCTTCCGATTCGTAGACGAAAGGAAAATTCATGATAAAGTGATCAGTTCCGGTTTCCGAAAGCCATGTGTAACCTGCGATTTGATCACGTGATTTCCTTCATCCGTGCGGCGTGCCAACGACTTTCCTGTTGTCCACGTGATCGACGCGACCAATCGTCCGGTGTCTTTCACGTGATAGGAAAGGTGACGCATGGGAAATGAAACCAAAAGTAATTCAATTACGCCATTAACCTGACGTTTATAAAAATAATAACAAATAGTTTAGAGGAGGAAAACAGTTAAAAAATTAATTTTAATTATGTCGTCAAACCGGAAATGGAACTAAGAATTTCGAGCTCGCGTGAAAAGGCATTCCTATGAACTCGGGCTTTTAATTCGGCGATATATTTTATTTTCGACGTTTCATTCTTTGTCGTCATAATGATTTTTGAAATGTTTCGACGGGTGGCAAAATCATAAAGTTTCATAACTTTTGTAATTAATAACATTTTATTAATTCAAAAGTTAATCGTTACGTCAAAGAATGAAATGGGGGACGCGAATTGGCTGCCGATTTACTTGAATTCTTTAAGAAAACTGCGTAATTCGAATGACAAAAATCATGATTACGTCAGAAAATGTAACAAATTTTGACGTAATAAATTAAACGTAACAATATGGAAACAAAACAAAAAAAACTAAACGTAATAATGTGGCAAAATATTATTACGTTTAGTTTTTTTTGACGTAATAATGATTTTCGTTATTCGAATTACGCAGTTTTCTTAAAGAATTCAAGTAAATCGGCAGCCAATTCGTTTCGTTTTTGGTACCCCCCAGAGGCAAATGGATAAACTACATAACACTGATATTCGGTGGCGAGTTCGCACCTGGCCAACAAGCTGGCCACGTGGAGTTTGCCGGGTTAAAAATTGATACTTGTGTTTTTGTTTGTGTAAACCTTTGGAAAAATTGATCTTTTTTGCTTCCCTTAACCAAAATGTCTCCATACGCTCGTACTGGTGACTTAGTCCAATTGAAAAGTTACGCAAGCGGCAGTCTCGAAATCGTTGTTAGTAACGCTTTATATACGGGTGCGAAAGGGAAATTGTGACATTGGCACCTCGTAACTTAAATTACTTTCGTCAGTGAATCGGATTTTAGGGGCAACGTAACTGGTTTTAAATATTTTCTAATATTTCTGGAGTAACTTTCGAAAAATTGCTATGATTTTATTTAAAATTAAGCTTAAGAGATAGCGTGTCTCCGTATCATCAATTTATCGAGGTTCGCGTGAAGATATAAATTGATAATGTGTACTTTGTTAAAACGGGATACTTCGATTGATTAACTTTCGTACATTAAATGTGAAAACTCAATTTTCTTTCGTGTTATATGTTAAAATTTTCCACTAATAGCTTCCGAAATACAGGAGGATTCAAATGAAAGTTACCCTATTGGGCGTCTCCTACAGAGAACTAATGGGATGAACTTAGTTAAATTTGTCTCGTGCATGTTCCAGACCATGAGGAGGGTTTTATGGAAAAAAAATAGTTCGAAAAATTCATAACAAAAACCACCACTTATCGGCCATTTTATTTTCGGGATGGCATCCTGTATGAAATCTGGTATCAAATAAATAAATAAATTTCGCGTAAACATTTTCCCACACATTCCGCTTACTCGATAATTAAATTATGGAGTAAGCGGAATGCCAGATAGAATGTTTACGCGTAACGTTCTTATCTGCGATTATTTTTAGTCAATCGCAAAGTGACGGGTTGAAGTTCGAATAAAATCCTGATTAATTATAGAAGCGATTTTCATTTATCGATAAGGCGCCCTGCGCGTAAAATATTTACTAGTGTTGCAACGAATAGTATATTCGGCCTCAGGCCGAATACCGAATATTCGGCCAGGAGCGTGGCCGAATAGCCGAATATTCGGCCAAACTATTCGGCTTGATCAACGCACGTACGAAAATTTGCGCGCAAACCGCATTATGGCAATCGCGTTAATTCTTGACAGTTGTAGCGGACAGACAAAAGCGTCATGGCATATGTGATAAATGATGATATCAAATGCGGATAACAATGAAATGACCTACACGTGTAAATAACGGAAAAAGAAGAGAGCAGGACTGCGAAGTGAAAATGTTGAAAATAAATATAAAATTGAGTTGATAACATAATGAAACAAGTCGAGGCAGCTTATTGGCGCGAAATTCGCGGCCGTCAATGCCAAACAATTGTTGTCATAGACTTCGGAAAGCTAAATGCTTGTAATGAAAGACACTTAGCGTGCACGGACGAAAGCCTGGTGCCGTTCGAGCTACCAAGCTGTCTCGAATCTATGAAATCATAACTGTGACTTATACCGACGTTCTATCTGTCTCTTTTCTTTGTTATCACCAGGCTATGAGTCTTGTAAACTTGTAATTGTAAAATGGGAAATCTACGACGGAAAAGTGACGAGTCGAAAGTATCGTGAGGGCGTATTATGATGTATGCATAGGCATACGTGGACTACAGCGATAGAGGAAAGAGAAAGGGAAGAGCAAAGACGAGCGCTTAAAAAGGATAGGCAGGGTCAGACCCTCAGATGTGCGACGGTTCTCGAACGAATAGGTGTGTACTGTACGTGTGCTGATCTTTGTAATTATAAATTGTGAATACATGTGACTAATATTATTTTCTTTTTTATTTTGTGCATGTTATAAGTTATAAATAAATATGAACAAACAACACTAACCCAGTAACATTAAATTTAAATACCAAAATGATTAATTTACTGTGTTTTTGTTATTTCTTACTCTTGTTTTTAGGTATTCGGTATTCGGCCGAATAGCGAATAGTAACCGAATATTCGTTACATCACTAATATTTACCGATTGGTGTGTGACGTCATTTATCAATTATCTGATGGTATTAAATTTTGGAGAGGGGTCCGTACTTAATGGAAATTTTACTTGTAATTGCATTTAAATTTTTAAAAACTCTTGTCTAACCTCAAAATGAAGTTTTTTTTTCCTTTTTTATAATATATAAAAGTTACTTTTTAATAATAACATTTCGTAACACGCATAATTTTAACTTTGGGCAAGTGTCATAGTGTTTTCTAAATGGAATTTTTATCGTAATTCAACAAAATTACTGAAATTTTATATCCTAGTACAACTGAAAATGATCGGTCTTCCTAAAGATATCCTTAACCAGTGCAGTAACTAGCCATTCCTGTGCCCTGTGCAAGAATTTGCATTTAGGCCCCTTAATTAATTAGATTTGGGAAACATAACAAAACAAATACATGCATTTTGGGTCCCCCTTCTAAGTGGGCCCTGTGCTGGTGCACCTGCCTAGTTACGGCACTGTCCTTAATTAACCTCCTGTTTCAGCGCCGAGAAAGTCGAATCCTTGCCAGATATATTTTTCATAATTATAACTAATTTTGTGTACAGCACATAATATTTACTGTACAAAGTAATAAATGATACAAAGTAAATAAGTGATTTGGATTTATGAAATTTTCAATTCCAATAGAGCTCCCCAATGACCGCGTGGATAAAACCACCGAACACTGTTAGTTAGTTGATCGTAGGTTCGCGCCTCATTAACGGGTGACTGCGTGGAATTTTCCTGGCTTTCTTCACGTTTATAACACTTAAATAAGGGCCAGTTTTCCGTAGAAAGTTCCTGTGAGCGGTACCATAGATAACCCACGTGTCGCGTTGCCGTAACCAAATAAACCAAACCCGCTTCCAATATTTAAATTTGAGAGTTATCTTTGCAATTAGTTTACATTTCTACTTCCAAATTAGTAAATTTTTGTCCGTTTAGTACAACTATAAATATTCACCTTAAAAATGAAGGCGTATAGGGCATAACGGACAGACTAAAAATTTGCATAAGATGATTTATAGCCGTTAAACGTATCGAATTGAAAAATTTTGACTCGTATTTCGCCTCGTTTGTTTCTTTTATACGGCAACACGGCTCGACCGACAACGATAAAAATCTGCAGACAATAACATTTAGCGATTACAGTATATATTATTTTCTTCTGTAACGAACTGAGGACGTTTATATTCTTCAGGAGCTGTCGTTAAATGATAAATATTTACATTCGAGATCCTTGTAAAGACATTACTCGACAGAATACATATCCGGTCATTACGTATGCAGATTATAACGGAAGATAGGCGTTAGTGTCTTGGACTGACATTCGTAACATACGCGCATCTTAAATAATCATATGTAGCTGACTTTAAATACGGTGGAACTTCGATTTAGTGCCATTATTTGTTCGCCTCCGAAGTGGGCATTAAATCTTAGCGTTAAGCCGAACTATCTCGGACAAGAAGAATTTATATATAGCAATGAGCATCCGTACAAGCTCACACACAAGAACGCTCTAATACGTCTCAGCTTGTTCTGGTACTCCACTGCTGTGTCAATATAAATATAATAATATAGTAACTATTCGTTGACATCTCCGTTTTCGCGATTAATTAATTAAGGACAGACAGCAGACGACATTGGGAATTTATAGGTCTACAATTTTTTAAAATTGCCGCCTAAAACAATTCTTCCGATACTATAAAAGTTTTATTTTAAATGGTGAGTTTTTTTAGGAACTTTGCGGAATATAGTGCCGATTTTCCAGTCTACTATATGTCCAGAAATAGTATTAGAAGATCTGTTCGAAAATGTTGTTGGCATTAAGAGTGACTGTATATCGAGATTCCATAGCGTGCAGGAATTAGCCACATTGTTAATGTATATATCGATTTATTCACTTAGAAACTATACATTTTTCAACAGGAAAATACACAATTATCCCAAGAGTAAAATTTCCGGACGACCACGTTTTTCAGTTAATAACGAACAATAGTCAGAAAGTTGAAATCGTTACATAAATATACAAGTCGGCAACTTAAAGTTATATCGAATTATGCTGTTTCTTTACATTTTTCGTTTAAAACGTTAGCGTCTTTACCATGCTCGGAAGAAACGATAAGCCAATCACCTCTTTTGTATATTCTACCACAATATTTACACGTAACATTGTTCACCACGAAAATTGTTCTGCATAAAAACGTTTCGTTCGACGAAATATGCAAACATTTTTCTTCTTCAACCTTCCTGTATTATTTACAGATGTGAAGAAATCGAGAGGGAGTCGTTCCGATCGTTTTACGGATCAAATCACATGTAGAAATAAAAGTTACGAAGATGCAGCAATAAAATATATCGCGGCTCTTTAAACACAAAGAGAATAATATAGAAATATTTTATAGCGTGCTACTTCAAAACAAATGTACAACTTTAAACATGGAAAGGTATACACTCCCGCTCATAATTATAAGAACTCCACCACTTTTCTCTCTACAGCTAAAATTCATTTAAATCAATTGGCACCATTCCAAATGTTCCGAACTTCACTTTCTGCCAGCTGCTTGTCACGTGGCATTTTACATGCAGTAAACTGTTCTGTCTAGTCACACGACTATCTCTAATGTACAAAAATCAGTTAGAACGAGTATGCAAATATTGTACCCAACTGAAAAAATCGCGTTGTACGTGGAAATAAATAACAGAAATCAATTGTTTTAAAATAGATTTTCTGTTATTTTTACTTTCCCGGCTGTTACTTATACGAGTATAACGGGAAGTGTGGCGATCGGTCAAAAGATGATCCTGCAGATTTTTACATTTTTGGACTCGGAGACCTTGAAACGTCGAGAAATGCAAGCAAATTTGGATTCTTTTTCTGCGTGTATCTATGTTAGTGTGTGGGAGGCACGATTTTGTTTATCCACTTTGAAGCTTAACTCTTGTGCCTTTTGTCGAAATTTTCAGAAATTTTGCAGGGAAGTTTCAATATTACGGGCATTGATGCTATTAAGTTTTGGTGGTTAAAGGTCGAGGAGTTGGGAAGATAGAGGGGGATCGTGTGTCGTATCGCAAATGGGATAGGACTTAATGAAGATTTTGGTTACAATCAATTGGCACCATTGTTGGGGAAACAAGCAGATCAAGAGCAGAAGTTGAACATTTACTAAATAGAACGAACTATCAAGAAACGATTAGGAAGGAGAAAGAAGTTACATGGTAATGATTTTAGACGGATATCTAGACTAAGAACCAATGACAAAATGTCTGCTAGACAAATTTCTGCTCAAACGTCAACATCTATTTCTCGTTAGACTATTTCCCGAGTTCTCTATCAATCTATATAAGCAAAATATGCAAAATTGAAGAGAAAACCTGCTCTAATATATTGCCTAAAGAACTGTCATTCTCAAATAGATGGAGGACAATATTGAATATCTCTGATGAAAAGCGTTTCAACTTAGATGGCCCTGCTGGCATGCATTAATACTGGAACGATTTAAGGAAAGAACCAAACATTCAAATGATCAGACATGTGGAATAAATCATCAAGAACAACTAATTTAGCTGTTGTTCCTACAACGAATTCACAGAAATATATAGGATACGCAGTTATGCGCTTACGATTGATTTCTAGGTAGAGTAACTTTAGTTTTAAGCAGGATAGCGCAGCTTACCATACGTCTCGAGCGACCAAAAATGGATTGCAGAAAAACATTCAATCGCTGAATTGACCTGCAAGATCACCCAGATCTTAACATCATAAAAAACGTCTGGGGGACATGTGGTTCATGCAGTAAACAGTTTCACCCCTTAATGACCTCCAACATGCAGTGTATGATGCTTGGGACAATATTAATCACAGTATCTTTCATAACTAGTTCGAAGCATACCAAAACGCTTAGTTGAGTATCTTGAAAAGAAAGCTGACCCTACAAGTTATTGATGTAGCAAAAAAAGGTTTTATGTACTGTCCTTATACTTTTGGATTTCTTTTGATAACTCCATAAATATTAAGACATTAAAGTGCAATACATCTATAGAACCTCACATTCCATTCATTTAAGTGCGTTTTAGCTGTAATTAGAGGTGAACACAAAATTAGTGGTGTTCTTTATGCACGCCCGCTCATAATTATATTAGGTACTGTAACTGTAAACGAGATCTATAGGTATAAAAGATAATTTAAACCCTTTTTTGATTTTAGATATAGTATAACAAAATATCACACGAGATTTTGAAATGCCTTTGGTAACAGAAGCAAGATTTTGCATTGTGACGTTTAACTACTGGCTCCTTCTAAGATCTCGTTCCATTACTTTGAAACTTTTTAAATGTATCTTTTATTATAATTAATCAATAACAGATCCAACACGGTATAGAATTAAACATTTCTCCTAATTTTTGAAAACTTTTTTTTACGTATTGTTTCAATTTTGAATGGAAACTATTATTTTACGAAATTAGACTACCTTTTTTTTAGCGAAATCCTTTACATTATTAAAACTTACAATAAATATTTGCTTGTTTACAATTATGAAACATTGTCATAATGCCGAGCTGCAGTTTTTAATCATATTTTATATTTTTAAAATAAAAAATATATGCTCTCCATCTCAAATTAGTAGTGGCTTTCCCCTGTATTATTTTACGAAATTAGACTACCTTTTTTTTAGCGAAATCCTTTACATTATTAAAACTTACAATAAATATTTGCTTGTTTACAATTATGAAACATTGTCACAATGCCGAGCTGCAGTTTTTAATCATATTTTATATTTTAAATTAAATAAATTAGATGCTCTCCACCTTCAAATCCGTAGTCTTGCCCTTGTACTGTACATCATACTTTTAACAATCGCTCATCTATCTAACACAGTGTTTCTCAACATCTAACGAATCGTCCCCTTCACTTCAAAATTCTGATGCCGATGCCAAGGCTAACGCCAAATTCGTACTGCATTGAATAGACTAGTGACTAGTATAATGTTATTTGTTTAATTATTGTACGATATAACGAATAAAATATCTAATTATTCTTAATATAATGTTTTACTATATCGCCCAGAAAATTGTTTTTCGCCCCTCAAAATATAAATTGTTACTAATCGCCCCCTCAACATAGAAAAACGCCCACATGGGAGCGATATCGTCCCCGTTGAGAAACACTGATCTAACATATTTCAGGGGGAGTTTTTGAATTGAAATAACGCGACTTCCGGTTTGCATCGAAAGTTCGCATATAGCTAATCGGGCTTCTGCCCCTAATCTTTCCATATCTGGTCTATGCTTTCATCTGTCTAACTTCGTTCTCGAGATTAAGGACAGACAAACGACAGTGGGAATTTATAGTTCTAAAATTTTTTTCAAATTGCAACCCGATTAGCTTTATCTTTTGTGGATCTGCTCATGCCAATGGTGGGAACACTGGCACGCGCAGTTTCAGGTTGGTTAAAAATACCTCCCTGATCCATAACTTCATCGTCTCGACTTTAATTAATTCATGGGGTGCTCGAGTGCCGCGGTGTATCGGACAGTGCAACAAATCCCGGATCATTTAAACGAACATATTCGTGCACGCGCATAAAACCAGACCAAATTCGTCTACATCAACGGTATTCAAACATTTTAACAGTGCGATCCCAAGATAATTTTCCGCGACCCAATGATGTAGACCAGGGGTTCTATCTCCAGCGGAAGGGAAAGCATCCCTGAGCGCATCCGGTTAAGCCTTAGAAAATTTTTTACTACCCGAGGTATTCGGTATTACTCGGGATAAAACCCTTAGGAGGAGGATTAATTCCTAATTCGTCATTGGATAATACTACACTAACTATTGTATTGGCTAATCTCAAGCACTTGTTATATGATGGTCGACTTGTTTCCTAATGAAAATTGTTCGTTTATAAGGCAGTTTTAACAAATATATTATTATGATATATTATAAAGCATATAATAATTTAAATTGAGTCTTCTGGAAATTCTGAAAATTGAGTCTTCTCTCGCAAGAGTTTGTATTATTCGTTTAAAAGTTGTCTACCTCTAATGGTGAGACTTATAACAGTTATCACTGGCATTTTTTCATTTCCAGCTACAGTACTTGCAACTCGAGAACAGTTTTTGCTTCTTAGCTTGAAATTCCTGCACTTTCAGTTTAGACACTAATCTTTGCTTTCTTTTCATTTATACGCTTGCTGTTTCTAAATGCTTCTCTCCTTGCATACGTGCAGAAAGAATTAAAAATTTTGTAATGGGATAGGAATGTCACCTTGCTTGGTAAGAGTATCGTACACAAGCAATTCTAATGAAACTGAAATTGGAAGTAAAACTGAGTTGCTCCACGAGGCACTATTGTCGTTCTACGATATCTAAGGCCACCGCCATATCGTATACCCCTTTGTTGAAATAAAAATTGTTTTATGCGTAACAACTTCGCGAAGTTGTTACGCATAACAATTCCTATTATATTCCATTGTTGAAATGTTTGGCCGATCGTCACCAAATTCGCATCCAACCCATTAGAGTCGGCAGGTTCCCATTTCTTAATTTATTTCTCGATATCAAAAATAATTTTGTATGGAGCATCCCTTTCATAATGGTATAAGGCTACAATTATATATTCCTCATATGTATTGTGTGTTTTTGTGTGTGAGATAAAAGATATACAATAAAAAGATATGAAGAAACGTATTTTCTTGAGATGTTCGAAAATTTCAACAATAAATAATGCTTCGATCATTAATTAGACTATTATTTACTGCATTTATGAAAAGAACAATAATTGTAATTTTTTTTAATAATTCTGTTTTAAGACGATTTTGGAAGATTAAAATTAAAATGATCACGAAACGTTAAATATCAGTTTTATATTTTATTGCTGCAGTAAAATTAATTTGTGCGCGTAATAAGAATAAATGTAAACAGAAGCGTGTAATCCGAACGACAAACGCGAAATCTACGTTTTACATACAAGGGAACTATCTAAACACAATATTTACAATTAAAATTTTAAAATCTTTTGTTTAAAATTTTAAAGAACACACCAAGAAATTCCTAAAATCTGTTTTTTTTCCCTCTCGGTAAACCAGGCGAGATTATTATTAAGAGGCGTATAACTACGAACAATCGAATAATAATGTCGGATACCTATTGTCGTTTACAGTTATTAACAAATAAAATGCAGAACACTTCCAACAGTCGTCAAAGGCTGTTGGAAGTGTTCGATAATGGAAATAAAATATACAAATCCGGATAATTCCTTAGGAATAAATTGGAGGCGGCACCATCTCCGGTACATAAATGTAGAACGGGGAAAAGGTTCAAGAGCAGGCGGCCAGAAGACTCTCGGTGCCGGGCACGCACACTACCTTGTCACGGACCTGTCCCAGTAAGGTCAGGGCCCCTCCGGTCCTTCCCACCATCACCGATGCCAGGTCCTGCAGGAATTCGATGGAGGTGCCCACCTCCACGTCCAACACCAAGGATCCCACGTCCAGATGCGTCTTCCCCGATCGACGTATCCGCAGTTTTCCCAGGTAACCCTCCGGCCAGTCGGCCAACGTGCCGCACTTACCGTTCGCTTTCTAGTTTAAAAATTTCAAAATAAGTAAATTAATCTTCGATTTCTTCCAGAAACTAGACTAAAATTACAATTTAATTAGAAATTAACTTATTATCAGACGAAAATTTTCGCAATAAACGCTCGAAAACTTTCCATCCAGCATTCGAATTTCTAAGCCGCTATTTTTAAAAGTTCGAAAATTATTTTTAAATTATCCGCCAGCGGAAAGACCTCTACAAAAGAGATTCTCATCGAACCCGCCGGTAACAAACCAAATCGACGACGTCAAACGAGAAAAATCTAATCGTTCGCTGGGCTTCCTCCAGATTTCTATAAATTTAAACTATAAACGATGAAGATACTTGCCACTTTCTTCGAGTGAGCGCTTTTCCTCTGAGAAGAGGAGGATTCGGCGTTGGTCTCCGTCTTGTTTCTGTGCTCGTCCTTATCGGTCAGACCGGGCAGACAGTTCGGAAATTGGAAAAATATTAATTTACCGCACTCTAAAGAATAATTTGAAAAAGTTTAATATTCGAAGAAGAGAGTAAGGACTGTGGGAAAATGATAAGAAAGAATACTCGGTAGCTCCGTTGATGAAAATAATTTGCCAGTTTCCAGTGGAGGGTCTTCTTGACCGGATCGATTCGACGCTCCTTTTTTCGAACGGGCCTCCGAAGTGTCGTTGTCGCTTTCGTCGTCCGACTCCACCTTGACTTCGTTACAAAATTAAAAACAAAATTATCATTTATCATCATTTATATTTCAAATAAATAAAATTATAAAATTATTACGGCGTCGTCCTAAACAGCGCCAACGAATACCTGAGAATAGGTCTATAGCAGCGATTCCCAACCTGGGGTACGCGATAAGTTGTTTAGGGGTACAGAAAGAAGTTAGTTATTATGGCAGAAAAAATAATATATTATGTATCACAAATTAATAGTATTAAAAAATTATTAGGTAAAAAATGTTCCTTGCAATAATCACAAACTTTATTATACATTTCAAAATGCAAAAATAGAAATAAAACTTATGCTGCCGATTGTACAATACAATGCAACAATTGCAACATTTATTGATCAACAGATCAATAAATGTTGCGCAGTCGGTCAATGGTACAGTAGTGGGGATACCATTATGCATGATTAGTAATTATGTTACAGACTTTTGATGCTGGGGTGTTACCGTTATTATTATCATCTCTCGACAATATTCCCACGTGTTGTTTGAAAAAAGTATTATTTTAAAGATTATTTTAAAAAAAAGTTTATTTTTTATTGTTACTGTAGGAAGGAAAAGGACATAGCTAGTTTCTCCAGATTTTCTCTACAAGCGGTAATTTTTTTCATTATTTATTCAGTATTTTTATTAATTTTTTATGACAAAACTATGTCTTGTTTATAAAATCGTACTGCCTGCTGTGTTACCAGCTTAGAGGTATGAAGAAGTACATGTCAGAAGTTGCAATTTGACACAGTGTGTTAGGTGCCCAAATCATGCACGCATTAAAAAACAGACTTGTAGGTACTCGGGACCGAGAACTGAGTCAAAATAAAATTCAAAGTGGCGACACTCTCTACAAACAGGCAGTGCGAGATTTGCGTATGCGTTGCTGGTTAGGAAGTTGGAAATGACACGGGGGGTACGCTAATGAAAAAAGGTTGGGAACCGCTGGTCTATAGCATAGAGTAAATGGAGAACCTTTCGTATCCATAAACGACTAAACGTACGATCTCGCATCTCAAATGACAGCATACCATCTAATCGCGTGACTCTCAAACTAACTCGTTTATAAATTTCATTCTTTCAAATATTTCGGTTTAGTGCCAATTTCGAGGGCAACAAGGTAGCGCTAAATCGAATCTTGACTGCATCCGTTAGTCTTGTTTTAACGAAGGCACGGGCAGTCGGATTTTAAGTGGGTGGATTCTTTAAATAACGGTCTAACATGCTTAAATATTTGAAGCAAGAATAACTGACTTCCGGTTGTACTCTCATAACATGAAACGTGAATAAGTAAAATAGTTGCATTTATTTAGGATTCTGTAATGACCTCATAATCATATCATCGGAAAAATATGTTTTAACATTTATTCAGGTGCAAAAGAGATCTCCCCGGCAATTCATAAGTACAGTTCATGCACAGCCTTTGGCGCATTAATTTCACTACAATATTTACAGTAAAATAAATGAATTCACTCAAAAAAAATAAGTGTAAATCACAAAGTTTCGAGGCAATAAATAAAACTTCCAAACTTAATAACAAAGTGCTATCTTCATAAATTGTGTGGTGACACACTACACCACGTGATGCACGAGGCTTATAAAAGAGCTAATGTCATGCTCTCTGGTAGAGCTCTGCAACAATATTTTATACTCACAAACGATTACATTTCATGAGGAAACAGGACTAAATACACGAGAAGCAAGCATGTAGATTCCGTAAGCTCTTTCCAGTTGTAACAAGAACAAGACGTTTTGAACATATTCTAGCAAAATAAAGCTAACTACAATTATTATTTTAAAAAAAAGTGAAGATTACAGAACAATTGTCTCTGATATCTATAATCAATGTCAAATATTAGTATTGTAGAGTCCGGGATCACTTTATACCTAGAATAAGAAAGGAGTGGCTTTCTTATTACTGTACTTTTATTTTCCCAACTGTTATACAGCGTGTACCGTCAAGATCGCATAAACTCTGCAGAACGAGAAACCTCGATTGGAGTACATAAAAAATAACCTATCCCTCTACGGCCTATAGTTTTCGAGAAAAACGCGAAAGAAATAGTATGACATCACATCCGGTGCACGGAAAATAAGATCTAATACATGAACGTCCTTTTTACCTGATCTTTGCATGCCATGAAGTATTCATTATAAACAGTTTGAAGGAATTATTATCATATTATATACAATTTAAAGCAACAGTGAAAGGAACTGTGATCTGTAATGAACGCACCCCTTAATAATAATAAACGATGGTATCCGTTATTATTATGTTTTTTCGATCTCAAACTTAATATTCTTATTAATTTTATTTACTTCCTTGAGTATAAAAGATTCTTCTACTTTATTTTTATCAAAACGAAGAACATTTGATAAAAATAAAGTAGAAGAATCTTTTATACTTAACTTTTTGTTGTTTGCATTTATTTTATTTATTTCATCAGTTACAATACTGTAAGGCCATGCAATACTTACAGTAATACATTTTGGTATTCATTTAATTGATGTTTTTGAATATGAATTATTTCTTTTATCTTTTCTCATCACCAACAAATGGGCACATGCTTGTGTGTTTGTTTTTGGAACATTTAATTTACCTAAGTGCATACAATAAAATGCAAAATTTATGACAAACTTTGATACATCAAACTGTTTATGCTTATATAAAACATTTTTGCTATTGTCATTTCTCATATTTTATGTCACATTCAAGTATTTATCAATTCTCTTTAGGTAATCATATAAATTTACCATCAGAATAAATTCATCACACTCTCATAACTGAGTATTCAATTAGCTACTTCAGAATGATGCATTGATCACCCAATTATCTGTCATCTTACAAGAAATATTTATTAAATTTCTTAAAATTAGAATTTCATTGTCATTATTATTTTTTTTATCTTGACTGAATCAAAATATTAGGTAAAAATGACATTCAGACAATGTGAAAAGTATAATATATTAATATATTATTACATGATTGTGAAAAAAGATTTGTTTTAGTTAAAGCATATCAAACTAAATCAATAAAATTTTAGGAATGCATCTAATTTAGTTTTTAAAGGATTCTTTTTAATTGTAACTACTGTAATTAAATAGTAATTTATTCAGATTAAGAATCACCTGATATAGGAACCAAGGTTTAGATCATTTTTTTCCACTTTAGATTTGCCTTTTTTTTCCCTTAAAAATTCTTGGTGAGTTGCTTAAGGAAATAAATAAAATTAATGGGAATATAAAGTTTGAGTTTGAAAAAACACATAATAATAAAATTAATTATTTAGATATTACAATGAATAGGGATAAATCTGGGTTCATTTTCACAAAATATGAAAAACCATGCAATATTAGAAATGTCATAAATTTTAAGTCTTATTTCCAATTGGTATTAAAAAAATTGCTTTATGGTAAAATATAGAAAATATGGAGCAGGGTCACTACATTATAGGATAGTTTATAAGAGACTGATAGATTAAAAAAGAAATTAGTCAAAAAACAATTGCTATCCAAAGTAAAACATGTGAGATGTAAATATTTTGGCACCCAAAATGAAAGTCAAATTTTTTCTTGGGAAAGCACCAAGCTTATCTTTCTTTGGTAGAGATAAGCTTGGCACTTCGAAGCAAGATAAGTGTTTACTTTCCAGGCGATCCCATGACTAACTATAAGTGTTCAGTGATTTTATCTTGTGGTGTTCAGAGTGAGAAGTATGCGATCCCGCGAGCGAAAAGGGTACAAAAAAGTCTCACGACACAAAGTATTATTTTTCTCACTGAACAGGTTCGTTTATTTGATCCCAACTTTACAATTTTTCGAATCTTACGCGTATACCAGTGCTCAATGGTACACTTCGAAAACAGTTGTCTATTACTCACGCGACAAAAAAACTGAAGAGGACCAAAATTACTTAATCTAACTTACACTAACTTATGACTAAAGAAGAAAGAATATAGAATATAGAGATAGACTAGGAAAGAAGTGGAAATACCCGGGTTTAGGTTCGGTGAGCCCTTGGTTGGAGAACACTTTGGACTAAGAGGCCTCCCCTCGATGATCTCTCTCTCTGTCTCTGCACTTTTTGTTCTTAGGTCACTTCTTATTTTGTAGACCTTTCGTCTACAATCTTCGTCTTCAGGATTGAGTCGTCTTTTATCACCTCTCACTTGTAGACTTTCCGTCTGCAGTCCTTCCTTTTTCTTTTCTCTCTGTTCGCTTTGTCTCAGATCACTTCACTTGTAGGAGCACCTCTCTGTTCGCTCCTGCCTGCTCGAGATCTCCACTCAATCTAATATTCTTTCTCTCTGTTTTTTGCCTCCGGGCCTCACTCCCTTCTCCTTTGTTCATTATTTCTTCGAAAAGGGTAATCCCCCCAAGGGCAAAAAGGGTTCAGACAAAGAAAATTATAGGAAGGTTTAGGGAAAAGAAAGTTCTAGATGTTTTTAGACAAAGAGAAAGGAAAGCCTAATACTAATATAACAAAAAAAAATATAGGAAAATATAATGTATCATGGCTGACGGCCACATTTGCCCCCCTAAGAGTCATACTCCGTAGTGTAATCTACGGTAGTTGACTTTACATTTCCGAGTATTATAGGGGTGTTGCGGCATTCTCTTTTCATCATCCTCGGTACATCTTCCACTGGCACCTTCGTTCTCGACTTCTCCCGCACCCTGTGTGGGTGAATTTAGTACGGGTCTTCTCCTGGGTAACCATGTCCGGATGTAATCAGTAGGATCTTCCTCTTCTTCTTCATCTCTTGCGGGTGACTCTCTCCTCTTCGTATATTGGGGATTCCTCCTCTTACCCTCTTTGTATATTGGAGCGTAACATGGTTTGACCCAGTCTGTGTGTACCACCCATTTCTCATCTTTACGGTTGCTGCTAAGTTCAACAGTTACAGGACCCAACACACGTACTATCCTATATGGGCCCAAGTACTTTGGAGAAAACTTCCCGGTGCTCTTTCTCCTCCCTTTCCGAAGTAACCATACCCGCTGCCCTTCTTCCCATAATTTCTCCTTTCTACCCTTGTTTTCTCTCCCCCTATTTTCTAGGTTACGTTGCCTTCCTAATTCATATGCGACTCTCCTGATTATATTTAATTTATTGAAGAAATCGCATCCCTGATCAGTGTTATGTAACCCTTCAATATCTTCTTCTGGGAAGGCACTCTGGAATCGTGGGTCAAGACCATATAATAGGAACGCAGGGGATTCGTGGGTAGCAGAGTGAGCAGAATTGTTGTAGCCAAACAGAGCTGGACTAATGAACTCATCCCATTTCCGGTTATCCCCATCCGATATCTTTGCAATAGTCTTACATAGGGTCTTATTCAGACGTTCACAAACGGAGTTTGCACAAGGGCAGTACGCGGTCGTGATATTATGTTTGATGGCTAGCTCGTTACACATTTCCCGAAAGATGCTCGACGTGAAGTTGGTCCCTCTGTCTGATACTATGACATCAGGGCAACCATACCTACATATAATGTGATAAAAGAAGCTATCAGCGACTCGCTGTGCGGATTGGTCAGGTATCGGGACTGCTTCAGCATATCGCGTATATATGTCGACCATGGTAAGGATATACTTATTACCCTTCGAAGTCGTCTGCAGCAGGCCAATAATATCCATTGCAACCTTCTGGAAAGGGAACTCTGAAGTCTCTGTCTCCTGGAAGGGTGCACGACCCCTATGCAAGTTGTGCTGTTGACAAGTCCTACATCGCTTGATTAAGCCTTTTACGCGACTCTTCAGATTCTTAATATAGTAATACCTATCGATGAGGTTACACGTTTTTTCGACTCCCAAGTGTCCCGATAAAGGAGAATTATGAAACTCCCAGATCACCCGATCAACCATCCCCTTGCCTACACACACACGGACCCACTTTCTCAGCCCCATCTTGCCTGGTTTAGTGTGCATCATCACGCCCCCTTCCAAATGAAATTCCGGCTGGATCCCCCTGATGTCCTCATTCCGTTTATGACACTTAAGTCTTTCCCTCATCTTTCTTAAAAACTCATCATCACCTTGTGATTCGACTACTTTACCCCAGAGTTCTTTATTCGCTCTCACATCGTTGTTCACCTCCTCGATCCCATTGCTATTTACGTTTATTCGTGATAAAGTATCAGCCACCTCGTTGCGCTTCCCTTTTATGTGACTTATCTGAACATTATAGTCTGCTATCTCAGCTGACCACCTCATTAATCTCCTATTGTGGTTCCTCATGTTACCCATGAAAATGAGGGGTTTGTGGTCAGTTAAAAGATCGATCTGGTGCCCTAACACTATTGGCTTAAAATGGCGCAGAGACAGGATTATAGCTAGGCATTCTTTTTCGATGGTAGAATAGTTCTTCTCAGCGCCATTAAATTTCCGACTGAAATAGCCTACAGGGTAAAGTTTCTCATCCTCCTTTTGACACAATACTGCGCCTGCGCAACTGTCCGACGCGTCAGTGAATAACTGAAAAGGGGATTGAAAATTAGGGTGTTTTAATAAAGGACGTCTATCTAAAATGTTTTTAAATTCCTCAAAGCTTTACCGGCAGGTTTCGTCCCAAACAAACTTACTATGTTTTTTCGTCAAATTTGTTAGAGGTAACGCGATAGTGGAGAAATTAGGCACGAAACCTCTAAAAAAACCCACCATCCCTAGAAAACCACGTACTTCCCTTACGTTCCTTGGGGGTTTCATGTCAATAATTGCGTGTATGTTTTCTATGTCTGGACGAATGCCGCTTTGATTTATCACGTGACCTAAATACTTAACTTCCTTAACAATGAAGGAGCTCTTTTCAGGATGTAATTTCAGGTTGACTTTATTTAAGGTGCCTATCACCTCATCTAGTAATATGATGTGGTCCTCAAGCGACTTTGAGAAAAGGACTATATCATCCTGAAAAACGTAACAATTAATTCCCACAAAGCGGGCCAGTACCCTTGACATTACAGCTTGAAAGAAGCGGCCGCTATTCTTAGCNAAAAGGGTTCAGACAAAGAAAATTATAGGAAGGTTTAGGGAAAAGAAAGTTCTAGATGTTTTTAGACAAAGAGAAAGGAAAGCCTAATACTAATATAACAAAAAAAATATAGGAAAATATAATATATCATGGCTGACGGCCACAATCTACTCAACCACTGGTGGGCCTTAAATTAATAAAAGCTATTTTCTGAAAGTACAGAACATGTTTTGCAAGATACGCATAACATTTGCTATGAAATGGCCTTTATGGGTTAATATCATTTTGATATCTAAATTTATTGAACTGTCCATTTTCTAAGAAATTTCTTTAGATACTACATAATAAAAAAGTATTTTTCTTACTTTGCATTTTACCAATAATAAATTTGAAGTTGGCATTGCCAGAGTCGAAAGAATTTTACCGACTCTGACTCCACAACACTGGTGTGTAGGTGAGAAGAGTTGAATGTGATGCTTGGAAAGTCACTTCTCACACTACAGACTTAGCTACAGTGAGAAGTTCTAGTGAGATGACAACATACCTATCCCATCAGGCATTACAAATCATATCTCATAAGTAGATCTCACACAGCAGGCTAGAACCCCAGGAGAGACTTGTTTACCTGTTGCAGTGGAACTACCATGTGATTTATACACATCCTTTTTTTTGAACGAATTTATTTACTCTCAAAATTGTGGAACTAACACATTGTAAGTTAAATATATATATACTGCATTACATGCATTACTGGAAAGATTTCTCTTGTATCTGTTAAAGCAAACACCCTGCATATTTTTCCTTTGGTAGAATTTTAGGATTTTGCCATGACCCCAAGACTAAGCATTTTTTGCTAATGCCCAAAAATGAGTTTAATAAAATGGTGTAGTAATCTTAATATTTGAAAAGTGTATAAAAATATTGCCATTTATCTGTGTATTAACTTACTTCTAATCCACTGTTTTTTCTTTTTGAAGTTCTGTTGAAATCTGTTGATCCCGGAACTGGCTGGCAATACTACTGGATAGAGACGATCTCCCTCGTCCTCTTTATTGTCATCTTCATAGTCAATAAACTGAAAGAAAATTTTAATAATTATGTTTAAATATTCTGCCATTAGAATCTTTATACCTTTATAAAGTTTATAAATTAACTGGTTAAAACAATAAGCTTGATACACTCAACAACAAATAATTTTTAAACAATGTATAAAATATAATTTTTCATATTCAAGATCTCATTTTAACTTAATAGATTCAAATCTTTGGATTAATCATTGTTAATAAACAACTTTAGCACATTCTGTTGATAACTGAAAACTACTCAATCTCAACTAAAAAATCCTCTTCTAGAACATCTTGTAGACAAAAACACTACAAGCAGAGGAAACCCTACATAAAGACTTAAAAAAGGTAATGCCTGGGGCTTTGCAAATTTGGTAGTATATTTTAGTAGTTAAATCATCAATTTGTAATTACTGAAAATATAAATGTACTGGTATCTTGGTTCCAGTAGAATGATCACTTTCACAGTTAAAATTGATCAAGAACTATCTTCTCTCTCTTGATATCAACAATGTGCCAAGAGACTTTCTTCACTTTTGATCTTGTTCACTGGAAGAAATATTGCTGCTGAAATGGTCTTTTCTTCTGTATACCTACTGAACATTCCAATTCATTCTAAAACTTTATTGTATCTGTATTGTCTACTTGGACCTTGTTTATTAATACAGTAGAACCTCGAAAACTCGGCTCTCGATAACCCGGCACTCCGGATAACTCGGCCACACCCTGGCAGGGCAAAAAAATCCTTAGTTAATTAATTTTCATTATAGATAGCTTCATAAAAGTATAAAAGTTCTCATAAAGTATTTTTCTGAGGTCTGTCTTATCAGGTAAATTACTGTACACAGTGTATTCATTAATTTTCATTTTCATGTAGTAAAGGCTCTATGCCTTCATAAAGGACATACTTTTCCTTTGTTTAAGGGTATTTGGGCAGTTTATTCTCTGTTTTATTCTCAAGTAAGCAATACATACAAGTACAGTACAGTATTTTCTGAGGAAACACTCGTACTTCTTTTTTTTAACCCCATTCCCGATAACCCGGCATTTTCACAAACTCGGCCACCCTTCGGTCCACATTAGGCCGAGTTTTCGAGGTTCTACTGTAGTACTTATTATATCAGTGTACTTTTTGATTAGCAAAAAGAGGAAATATTAGTCAAAAGTCAAAATGAAATATCTTTATTTTCACCTATATACTCTTTTTGCATGTTTCAGACCTAAAGGTCCCTCTTCAGCAGGTTTGCAACATTCTAAAACAATTGCATAAAAACTTTTTAAAACAATGATATTACACCTGGTAATATTTAAAATATGATAAAATTACTTACATTTTCATTTACAGTTTTATACAAAATGTTAATAATAATAACAATAATAATAATAAATAATAGAAGAAAAATAGTAGTATATTCTTTTCAATGTAGTTGTGGACAAAAAAAACATATATAGGTGAAACAAAAAGAAAACATAAAATACAGGTATCCCTTGTACTACATGGTTTTGCCCTGACATGGTTCAAAAATTGAGGATATCCTCCATACAACACAATTTCCAGTTTCACTCTAACACGGTTTTGGAAATCTTCCATACAAAATTTCACAATTGTTAAATGCAAAGTTTGTTGTTATATATTTTTTTTTATTCAAGTAAGCATGCATTGTCTCAAATTTGCCCAAGAATTTTATAATATTGAAATTTTCAATTTGCTTTGTGCCTTTCATCAAGTTTACTGTAATGAAGACTGATAGTGCAATTTCTTCCTTGTCCTAGCTTTCCTATCAACCAGGTGTTGTTGTTGCTTTCAACTTTAGTCCTTAAGACTGTCACCATGCTTTCTTTTTATAGATTAATCTTCGTATTTAGTAAAGTTTATTTAAACATTTTTAGGTAAGTGCCATTAAACTTTTTTTTTTAACTGTAGGTAAGCAATGGGACTGCTTTGGACATGACTCTGAGCACTCCAGATCTACTGGAAAGCATATACTGGACAGTAACAGCAGATACACTCACCAGCAACCACACCCCATCCACAAAACATTCAATTGATCACACTAAGGGTTTATCCAGGCACAATATAGAGAGAGATGCCAAATAAAGTGAGGAAACTACACAAACGTTAGGAAAGATGGGAGACAACTCAGAAAACCACCTATTAAACCTTCATAATTAGCATAGCAACAGCACAGACTTAAACATGAGGTGGATGATAGATAGAGCCCTAGCCTCTCTGCCATGTAGACTCCAACATGCAAACTACTGCAAGCCAGGTAACAACAGGTGTTTAAACGAGTCTGAAGACTCACCTCCACCTCTTGGTGGATAGTCTACAAAAAGACAAGTGTTCAATTAAGTTGAGTGCTACAACAAGAAAGATGATGGTGATAGTAGAATTTTTGCACTTCCCCAACTCCCTCCACAGTATACCGGATATTTTGCAAGCTTAAGTCTCCAACTCCATCTCTTGTTGACATCAAACAAGACAACAATGACTGATGCAGAAGACCAAGCAAATCTCTTAGTGGAGTATTTCAGCTGGAACAGACCTATAGGAAACATTGCCCCACAACACCAGCAAACCAGCAGTCACCAAGGGCAGGAAGAACTGATACAGTTGTCAGAGCTGAAAACAGCCATCCAGACCTTGAAACAGAACTCCCCTCACCTAGATGGTATCCACTTCTTGATGCTCCAGCACCTTCCGTCAGAGTGGGAAAACACTTTGCTAACCCTCTTTAATCAAATTTGGGATACAGGCTGGAGCCCAGGTATTTGGAAGCATGTCACAATCATTCTGATATGGAAACCAAAAGAAAAATCCAACAACTCAAAAAATTACCATCCAATATCCCTCACATCAATTATCACAAAGAACTTTAAAACCATAATTTTAACATGCCTCAAATAGCAAATCTTCACAACCCAACAACCACTTTGGTTTCATCCTGTATAGAGGGGTAAAAGAGGCTCTGGTCATAATATACCATCACATCACAGTGGGACAAAGTTGCCATCATTGGGTCTACTTGGTAGCACTAGATTTCAAAGGTGCCTGTGACTTAGTATGTCAACAAGGGTTAAGGTTAGCTTGGAAACTGTCTATCCTGGGCATAACAGGAAAAACTCTACACTAGATAACAAACAGGACCTTTCAGGTGCAGTGACAAGGAACACTCTCTCACCACCAGCAGTTTTCACAAGGTGTACCACAGGGTTGCATCCTAGCTCCGTTACTCTTTACATGCTACATGTCCAACTTGTGGAACATCCTCTTGCCGAATGTAACAGGAATCCTATAAGCAGATGACCTTTACCTAATAATGACAAGCCCATTGACAGATAGCAGCAACCAGAGTACAAAAGACTCTCAACTCAGTGGAACACTGTGCATCAACATGGAACCTCCATTTCTCAGTGCAAAAAAAAGTGCCAGCATTGATTTCTTGCTCCAGTGACACCATTCTCCTCTCACTTTGAATCTAACCACAGGTCCCAGGCCTCAGAATCCTGGGTATGCACTTCATCACACCTTCACCTGGAACATGCACATGACTTTCATATGGACAAAAATTGGCTTGAACAACCTTTTTTTTTGAAATATTTTGCAACACTCAAGAATGGAGCCCAGACCAAGGATCTGCTGAAACTAGTGAAATCAGTACTAAGCTAGATGGCCACTTTCAGTGTGCCTCTACTGGAAAGAGCTCCCCTATTGTAGGGGATAGAGTAGAATTGCTGATATACACTGTGCTCAGGATAGCCCTCAGCTTTCTGTGATCCACCTCTCTAATATCCATATACATGGAAGCATGTTACATTCCTTTGAGGTGACAAATATGCCATGCACTGTCCTTTGCCATCTCCCATCTGTAGCATGGCAAATTCAGCCTCATCACAAACCTGTTATAGACCACATAGAGGCTCAAGTTTTACAGGTGAAGGAACTTTCAGCAACCATACGTCATAAGGGCGGAGCCCCTTTTACACAAGACAACCATGAATGTCTTCCACATCCACCTCCAACAGAGAGTGCCACCACCCTCCCACTACAGGAACAAGATCTGTCTAGTGCCAGATTCAGAACAGCCTTATCTCCCCCATGTATTGTAGCAGCCCAATACCATGCAATAATGCCAGAAAATTGGCTGAACTGGATCCTAATAGGGAACAACGCAACTAAAACCCCCATCTGTATGGCAGCAGGAATTATGCAGCCAGTGAAAAATACCAGGGAGGTGCTGGCAGTTAACCCCCAGTGTAGCATCTTCACAGCAGAAGTTTGGGAATATACAGAGCCCTACACCTGAGAGTTGCTGGTAGTTATTGTCATGGACAGTTGGTCTACCCTAAAGCCCTCACCGGGGTGATGTATGCCTGACCCTCTCTCCTGATCAATTTGGCAGCAAAATTAACCTCTTACCAGACCCCAGTTGTCCTTGGGGTCTGGTAAGAGGTTACAAACATTGTCCCTCCAGATGTATGGAAACTCTGCTCTGCCATGAGTCTCACTCGTGCGTCTGTCTGAAGTAGCACAGTATCAGTGCCGTTATGCACTGATACTGTGCTGTATCAGTATCAGTGCATAACAAAGTAGCACTGATACTGATACGGCAAAACGGTAGAGGGTCCTGGTGTAGAGAATATAATGAAGTAGCACAGTATCAGTGCCGTTATGCACTGATACTGTGCTACCTCATTATTTTCTCTACACCAGGACCCTCTACCCTCCCCTTGTGCCCCATTGTGGGACATCATGGCTATGCACCATTTTTGGCTAGAATGTCCACATTACATCCAGGTCCAGAATGACTTGTGCAACACATTTCAGCAACCCCTTACAGAGAAATCCAGCCTGATCTCAATCTATTGGCCAACAGTTGACTCACCTAGAAGCTGGATTGTGAAGACCTTAGAACAATACATCTGAAGAACAGAATGCCTAAACTAACCGACATAGGTCACAGCATTGGAAGGAAAAGTGCTTGAGCTAACTAGAAAAAGGAAATAAGAATACGAAAAGATGTGGAACAAAAAAAAATCAATCAAACAAGATCAGTGAGTAAAAAAAATTTTTTTTAACATTTTGTATAAAACTTAAATTTTTTAATAGTTTTGTAATTTTATACAGATGTAAATTAAGAAACGTTAACATAGGTATGTTATGCTCTGTTTTTTTTTTTTTATACTTTATGTCAGTATTAGTGTTGTATTAATATTGGACAATAAAGAAAATGTAAGTAATTTTATCATATTTTAAATATTATTGTCAGGTGTAATATCATTGTTTTAAAAAGTTTTTATACAATTGTTATAGAATGTTGTAAACCTGCTGAAGATGGGCCTTCAGGTCTGAAACATACAAAAAAGAGTGTACAGGTGAAAATAAAGATATTTTGTTTTGACTTTTGACTAATATTTCCTCTCTTTGCTAATCAGAAACTACACAAGTATAATAACAAAGTCCAAGTAGACAATATAGAAACAAAACATAGAAAAAAAATAATAAGGACATAGAAGTAAAAGCAATCTTTGTAAAACTATTGCAAACATTTTTATTACTTTATCGTGTGTACTATCATATATTCATATTGTTAAATAAATCTACCCTCTATCTCCATTGCTCTTTTAATGAGTCTCAAAAACAAATCATGCCTACAGCTGCCTCTGCAGAAATGATGCAGGCATATCAATCAATGAAATATTTGTTTCTTATTAAGATAATTTTAAAGATTCTCCAAATATTTCCAGAGTAATCTTAAATGAATCCATTACAATTATGATTGGTGTATTTTTTGAAGGTGCAAG
Source organism: Centruroides sculpturatus (assembly GCF_000671375.1). NCBI lineage: Eukaryota > Metazoa > Arthropoda > Arachnida > Scorpiones > Buthidae > Centruroides > Centruroides sculpturatus. The sequence continues at coordinate 740,637 of NW_019384426.1, read as the reverse complement.
ACTTCTAATGTCTGCTAGAATACTTGGCTTTTCTATTCTTAGTAGTCTCATATATAACATCTGAAACTTTTCAAGAAAACAGAGAATTTTAACTGAAGCTTTTCAAAGAATTGACAAACTATAATATTTTTATCTTTCTTACTAAATTTTGCTTTTTTAATACATAAAGTGTAACTCAAAAACCAAAATTCTTCATATTTTTTTACTAAAATATATAAAAATTTCTAATTCTTTTTTTCTTTATTTTTAAATTTATATCTACAACAAATGAAATATGAAATGAAACAGAGTATTTTTAAGTTTTCTCTTTTTCAATCTATTGAACATTGCACTTATAAAACTTAAAAGGGTTTGCAAAAACTTCTACAGACGTTTTCTGCCCAAAGCTGCATACATACAAGCACCGCTCAACTCTTTCCTGATCAGAAGCAAGAAAAATGACAACACAAAAATAGTATGGACTCCGGAAGCGCAACATGCATTCTCTCAATGTAAAGAAGCACTTGCAAATGCTGCTTTGTTAAACTTTCTATCATCCATGTAGCCGCTTGTACTTATGGTCAACACCTCAGACACAGCTATGGGTTAAAAGTGAAAAATTATTATTGGACTTCACGCCGGATATTAGATAAGCAAGTTGAGAAAATTATCGTCTAGGCGTTAATAACCAACATCTATCGCTACAAACAACAAGCGCTTTCAACAAAACTATTTTCGTCTTCTTCAGGTTAAAAGAACAGTTAATATCCTTCAAATTCAAATTACAGCAACGGCAAACCAGCATTGGAATAAAATCGAAATAGAACTAAAATGGAGAATTTAAAAGATGCGCGCTTGGTGCCGACATGCATGAGCAATAGATTATTTTGCGAGAATGCGGAGCTAGCGACGTTGTTTTAATCATAACATTCTTCTAAGGTTTGGTCGCAGTGACACTGACAGGAAGAGTGCATGCTGCCTAAAAATACAGCAAACGCGGCCGGTTACCATTTTGTGGCCGTATTATCGGCCGCGTTTGCCGTATTTTTAGGCAGCATGCACTCTTATTGCCAGTGTTGCCGCGGCCAAACCTTAGAAGAATGTTATGCAATGACAGGGATCCTTTGTCTATGCTAGAGAGGTCTGGAGTGTATTCCATCCCATTGGAAAGTACAACATCGGGTACTCATACCCAGTATATCGGAGCGACATCCAGAATGTTGTCTTGCCGCATCTCTGAACACAAACAATCTATTAGTACGGGTAGATGCGACACGAGTTGGCAAGATTGGTGTTGCAACACCAATACTCTCCAAGGTGGGACCAGGTGGGGATAATCAAACAGTGTGATAGCAGAAACATCTTGTATATATGGGAGGTGCTGTTTACCAGCATGCTAATTCCATGCAACACCCCACAGTGGATGTGCCTTCCTTGTGGGTCAACTTATACAACAGATTAAAACAACGTCGCTAGCTCCACATTCTCACAAAATAATCTATTGCTCATGCGCGTCTGCACTGAGCGTGCATCTTTTAAATTCTCCGTTTTAGTTCTATTTTGATTTTATTCCAATGCTGGTTTGCCGATGCTGTAATTTGAATTTGAAGGATATTAACTGTTCTTTTAACCTGAAGAAGATAAAAATAGTTTCGTTGAAAGCGCTTGTTGTTTGTAGCGATAGATGTTGGTTATTAATGCCTAGACGATAATTTTCTCAACTTGCTCAGCTATAGGTGCCATCCTGCAGCAGAAGTATCAAAGGGCATGGAAACCTCTTGTCTTTTTCTCTAATAAGTTGTTGACAGCACAGCACAATTACAGCACATATGATCGTGAGTTATTGAGCGCCTACGCAGCTGTGAAACATTTCCGGCACATGCCAGAAGGTCGAGACTTCATCCTTTTTACAGATCATAAGCCACTGACCTTCTTATTTTGTCAACACTCCAACAAATCTTCTTTGAGACAACTTCGCCATCTTGACTTCCTATCACAGTTTACAACAGACATACAACACATAGAAGGTATAGTTGCTGATTCACTATCCTATATATCTACAATAGACATGCCATCTCAGATAGATTTGAAAGAACTCGCCAACCAGCAATGAACCAACAGTGAGCTTAAGGAACTTCTGGACAAGCCAAACTCCACAGGGTTGTCCTTCAAACCACTTCCAGTCAACGACTCTACTTGCCAACTCTACTGTGACGTCTTGTTGGGGACCGTACGCCCTTATATACCATCTTCATTATATAGAGAGATAATTAACATGCTGCACAACCTGTCACATCCTGGCATCAGAGCTACGATTAAGCTCTTGCAGCAAAGATTAATTTGGCCATCCATGAAAGCCGATGCCACCACCTGGACTTGATCCTGCCTGCAGTGCCAATGGTGCAAAGTCACCTGTCACACTTCTGCTCCTCTTGCTAATCTATCCATGCCAGACAAACGTTTCTTGCACGTTCACATTGACATTATTGGACCTCTACCTCCATCTCACGGATTTGTTTACTGTCTGACCTGTGTAGATAGCTTTACATGTTGGCCAGAAGAATTCCCCACACCAGACATCTCAGCTGAAACAATAGCGAGAGCATTCTACTCCGGATGGGTCACATGCTTCGGCGTCTCAAAGCAGATCACCACAGACCAAGGTAGGCAGTTTGAGCCAGCCCTCTTTCAAGCACTAGCCAGCCTACTTGGTTCAAAACGTATCTGACCTTTCCCTACCACCCAGCCTCCAACAGACTGGTCGAGCATCTACACCGTCCACTCAAGACAGCACTAAAATGCCACACTACAGAGAGGTTGACCGAAGTGCTCCCAACCATCCTCTTGAGTTTGTGCTCTACCATCAAGGACGGAATCAATGCCGTAACAGCAGAGATGGTTTATGGAATCCACCTATGACTTCTGGGAAAGTTCTTTGCTTCAGAATCAAGCTCGGTGATCAACCCAACTTCCTTCGTCGGTCAGCTCTGCGAAACAATGAGGAATCTGCGTCCAGTAGCAATGTCTGCACACTCGAAATGTGCAGTTTTTGTCCACAAGGAACTGTCCACCTGCTGTCACATACTCATTTCTCGTGACACAATTCACAAGCCCCTACAACCAATCTACAATGGACCATGTGAGGTGATATCTCAGCAGAGAATAGTGTACAAAGTCCAAATCGACGGATGAACATCATCTATAAACATTGATCAACTGAAGCCAGCCTTCATGCCATCTCCTGAAGTCAGATCTGATCCCGACATCCCAGCTCCAAGCACATCTTCACATACTCCTGTCCAGCCAGTTTCCACAGACACATCACCCCCCACTTCAGCCGCCTCATTGACATCATGTCCAGTTCAACCCACATTTTCTCTAACTCCTCATGCCTTTGGCACTTGGAGGAGGAGTACTGTGGCGACTAATTCTGAAGCTCACCCGATCGCCACCAGAGGGAGTCTGGAAGAATATAAAAGACTGGTTCAAACACGTGCCCTTCACTTTTTGTTGACTTCTCGTCTTTGAGTGTGAACTCCTTTTAACTAGTACAAACTTTGAACTCTTTTATTGGCAAACATTGCCACATATGTAACAGTATTTTTTCTTTTTCCTTGATCTATGATGTTATATGCATGAGTGAATATATGTTTCATAGACACAGTAGTTCACTACTATCAATGGTAGGCTTTGGAACATATCATTCAGAAATAAAGCAGTCCCACTGTATACTAAAACTTTGAAGACTTGGACAATTTTCATAGCAAATCTAGAACAAAGAATCTTTGAATAACTGACTGGAAATTCTTTACAAACGCATAATATCTAGCTCCAGACTTATGAGACAAAATCAAATGAATTATTATATAAAAAATAAAGCTGATTGTCTAAAGTGTACAGTACATATTCCCATTACATATGAAGAGAATGTAAAAACCTATCCAGAAGTTTAGGTCATAGAAGGAAAAGAAGAAAGAGGGAAAAGTGAAAGTGGCTTGGAAGAGCAGATAGCAAAAACCAATTGCATTCATTATATAAGAAAAACTTGCCTTTTGAAGCTATTTTCTATAATGTAACAAAATTCATTCATAACATATTAGTGCTACTTTTCATAAAGTTTGAAATCAAAAATGCTAGTCCCCGATTCTTAGATCTGCTCCTAGCATTTGATCGTAATAGCAAGATTTTCATTTTGGTTTTTTTACTGATTTAGTTTAACAATACAGTAATACCTCGACTTATGCTACCCCAACTTGTGCGAACCTGGAGTTACGCGATTTTCAAATCGCATTGATTCATCTTTTGTTTGAGTGCCATGCAACTCTTGATTACTCACTCCCCTGCACTATTGTTCAGCTTACATGTTCGGACATGTTGCATGGAATAGATACATAGCTACAATTTATTTTGTGTTATTTATTTCTGTGTTTGTTATATCTACAAAGACTCAAGAGACTCTACTATGTCATCCAAATGAAATAGAACTGATTCTTCTGCATCAAACAAAAAAAAAAAAAACTTTATCTTTGGAATGTAAAGTTAACATTATTAACTTTGATGTAAAAATGAAACTTTGTGAATTGGCAAAGTTTGATCCACCAGAATCAACGATCAGAAGAATTATAAAAGTTAAAGAAAAAATTCTCGAAGCTGTGAAAAATGCTCAATCTTTAAATTCAAACATCATTCATAAACATCACGGTATTATTGCTGAGATGAAAACAATGTTAAAATTATAGTGTGATAATCAAATAAATGTGAAAAACTGTATAATAATATAATTTGTTATACATATGTATTATCTAAGATTTTATTAAACATTTTTTTCTAAATTATTGTTTTCTTTAGTCTCTGGCCCCAATTAAAAATTATTTGGAAATTATATGCGAAATTATACCCCGACTTACGCAAATTCGACTTACGCAGTTATTGTTCGGCCTCACCTATGGCATAAGTTTGGGGTATTACTGTAAATTAACTTTTTGATTATTTCTCACAATGAAGTGTAATATAAATTAAATATAAATAAAATAAATATAAATAAGACCCAAAATGTATCTCAGCAAATGGAAAAAGAAAATTAAAAGATGTAAAGAAACCATTTTGCCATTTATATTACTCTTTATTATGAGAAATAATCAAATAAGAAGATTGACATGGTTTCACATATGAAAATAAAAAGTTAGTTTTTTATTTAAGTATTAACTTCCTACTTTCCACTAAAAGCATTTAAAAAATAAAAAAATTCATATAAAAACTAAAACAGAAAAATTTATTCTCTAAGTTTTGAATTCTTATGTCAATAAAATGTGTGCTTTTATAAATAATCAACAAATTCAAAATTAGGTCTAAACAAGCAAACAGTTATTGATTTAAAATTAAATTTATTTTTTACTACTATCTTTTGAATTAGATTACCTGAGATTGAATTACATATATAGAGTAATGGAATATTCAATAATTCAAGATACTGAAGATATTCAGAAAAGGATAAATAAGAATTGTTATTATGTGATCTTTAACTTTCCATCAATTAATAACTATATGAGAACTAATCTTGCATTTAATGTAAAAAAAATTTTCATACAGTTTAGACTTAATCAAAAAGGATTGATGATTGGTGATAAGTACGTAAAATATGATCAATTCAACTGCCCAATGTGTAAGACAAGACTATCAAAATTACATTTATTCTACATAAGCGAGCAGAATAAAGAACAAAACAATAATTGTAAGGAGGATATACAAATGTACAGGAAGTTAAATAAAGCCAATACTTGCGAAATCTGTAGATACTATAGCAATGTTAGAAAAAGTTTTAAAATTATTATTACTAACTAATTGTCAGTAAAGTTTTTTTTGATTGTCTAAAAAAAGAAAAGTGAAGTGAAAATGAAATTGTAAAATTAATACCCCCTGTAACAAGCTATTGCCTTATATGCAAATAAAATTTTGATTGATTGATTGAATTAGATTAATCCATCTTTGGTAATAGTTCCTATCATAAATTTGAACCACTGGATTTAGATTTACAATAGAAGAAACTAATCAAAATTAACAAATAAAAACGCAAACAAACAAATTTGACTCACATCATCTCTGAGTAATTCTTGCAGCCGTTCTTCCTCATCTCGTCGTTCTTCCCGTTTTGTTTTTGATTTTGAGCCTGAAATTTTACCAGAACCAATTCGATCTCTGCTAGAATTTTCATGGTTAAATCCTGAAACAAAAAATACATTCAATTATCCATCATCAATTATCAGTACCAATATTTTGTGACATGATAAAATATGCTTGGTATGCCAGTGGACTCTGATATAAGAAAGTTTTTTTTACAAATATAAATGAAGCGTGTTTCTCATCAGACCATTTACAAATACCTTGCAATTGCAAAAAAGCAGCATTTATTTGTTGTTCTTGGTGTAGACAGAATTTTTGTTTTGAATGTTTTTACCATAAGTATCATTCAGGATCATGTACATCTGAAAATGATATGTAATTATATAATATTGCTTCAATAAATTGAAAATATGATATGTAATTATATTATAATGCTTCAATAAATTAAGTTCATTTTTTCGATTATATTTGAGTTTTGCACTTTAGTATTTTACAGGTAGTATATTATACTACCTCTACACCAAAGATCATCAAAATCCATTTCCCCAAAGCCATAGGGTCTCCTTGTAAGACAGAACAGAAGGAAGTGTTCAGAAGGAGCAGCAGATTGTTGTATTCAGAAGGGAATGCAACAATTTGTTAACACAGGAGAAAGCATGCTTAAACTCCTGCCCCCTTTGTCTAATGTCAAGTGATCCCAATGACTTGCAGATATTAACACCTGGTCATTTTCTAGTAGGTGCACCCTTGATTGCTATCCCAGAACCCAATGTGAGTGATATAGCTCTACCTAGACTAGGGGTCGGCAACCTGCGGCTCACGAGCCACATGCAGCTCTTTGGATGTGAAGCTGTGGCTCTTTAGTTCCATATGCAAATATTTATTTTATCAAAAAAAAAAAAATTTTTAAATCGTTCTGAATCGATTAACGAGGATTAGGCACCGATTCTATCTCTCAGCCACTTGTACTCGCTTTTCACCACACCCCTCCCCCGTGACACGCATCGTCACTGTCGTCAGTCCGTCGGAAGCTCTCGAATGACGCCGTCGTCGGATGTTTCTATTATCTAATTTGTTGTGAAAAACACTACTTATATATGAATAAATAGATATTTTTTCTTATGAATAAATAGATTAGTTTTTATCAAAAAACTTTATTTATGCGAGTACTATTTATTGTTGGCAAGAAAAAATTTTGTGGCTCTTTAAAAACTTTGAAATTTTGTAAATTGTAATTATGGCTCTTCCGACTCAAAAGGTTGCCGACCCCTGACCTAGACTGAAACATTGGACCCCAGTACAACAAACAGTCTCACACTTCTGGAGAAGGTGGAATGCAGAGTATTTGACAACTATCCAACAACATCGTAAGTGGCATCATTCCACACAAAATTTGGAAATTGGTGACCTCGTGTTACTAAAAAATGAACAACTTCCTCCAAATCAATAGAAAATTGGTCATGTTATACAAACCCATCCTGGGAGTGATGGTCACATAAGAGTTGTTACAGTATTCACGTCTACTGGAACGCTAATGAGACCAGTTACAAAATTGTGTCCATTACCGAGTAATAATTAATTTATTAAGATTCAAATAATTGTTGGTTCACTCCAGCTACTGAAGGTGTAATTGATACCTTGCAGGTGTCAAGCCTGGGGGTAATGTCTAAATTATTATTTATTATTATTATTATTATTCAGAAAATTTTTATTTTATTTTTATTGTGAGAAGGCATTTTTTNAACATTAAAATATATTTTCGAATGCCTTTTGATCGCTTTTTGGACATGATTATTAATGAAAAAATTAGGCAATATTTAATAAAATTTAAATGTAAAAAATCAAGAAACGAGTTGCTTAACTTTCCTGGAAAACAAATTTAAAATTTTGTGTTATGTGTTGGTCAGGTGTCATGAGATTTTGTTTAAAAACAGCCTTTATACTATTAATTATTATAAAATGGGAGAAAACTTAATTTTGAGGGAAGAGATGAGTTTATAAAAATTACAAATGCTAATAACAAGTAAAATCTTATTTAAGTCTGATTTCACTTGTGTAAACTATTTATTATTATTATTATTATTATTATTCAGAAAATTTTTATTTTACTTTAATTGTGAGAGGGCGTTTTTTCGCGCGCTTTTCGGTGAGTCGTTCTTGTCTGTTGTCGCCATCTTGTTTAGTGTACCGGATTCAAGAGGAATTCAAACCATATTGCCTGAATGATTGAAGAGAGTTTAAATCAATAAAGATTGTTTTATTGTGCAATTATTGTGAGTTCGTATATAGTCCATTCATAGCGTCAACAGTGTATGAGGACAATCACAATCATTTAAGATGTGAATCCTTCTTTGTGATATTTGAGAAAGGATAAGATGTAAATGAATAAAGTCTTGGTGGCAGAAGTTTTAGACTTCAAGTAACTATATTTAAATTTTGTTGAATGGCCGAGCGGTCAAAGTGGTAGCTATTGCTCTTGTGGACCTGAGATCAAAACCCCCGAAAATTTTCAGGTGGGTATCCATTCTTCACCATCAGGCTGTCCCGTTGTAGACTTGCTAAATAAAAATGCCCTCTTAGTACCCACAGGGCAAAAAGAGTTTTAAAAAACTATATTTAACCCACGGTTACGCGCGTTCAGTTACTCTCGCACTGTTAGGCGCGCGGGGTTCTATATAACCCCTGTTTCAAAATTCAATTTTTCAAAACGCATAGTTTTTTTCGCGATTTTTTCATTTTGGATGTTTGTGGGCATGTGTTTTTGATGTATTAGTGAAGAAAACTACTTCAAATATATCGTTTTTATTTATTCGTAACGAAAAACAGAAAGTCTCCCGTTTTTAGAAATTTTTCAAAAAAAATTGGTCGACTTCAAGAGTGTATTTTACAAACTGTAAACAAGTCTGATGCTATCTAAGCTGTCAATTGTCTTCCTGTATGTGTTTTTTAACTGTTACAACAATTAAATTCTTTGTACCAAACCCCGGGCCAAAAATATCTCAATATTTCCAAAAAAACACCATGTAAAATCACACAGCAAGTAGAGGTAAAAATGGAGATTATTGGCAGATAACATCGATAGTAAACTTCTTTTGCACTGTAATTGGTTAATTTATATGTCTGTTATTAGATCGACCTATAAAAACAATTGCTGGAAATATTCCCGCGAAATGCCACGCCCCCGAAGGCCACCACATGGAAGTATGTAAACAATCGCAATAAAATCGCGTGTTTTATACTTTTTTTCCACTTCTAATTTGCTAATAATAAGTCGCTTGACATTATTTAGACGAATAAACATGTTTTCAACACCATTTAGCAATAAATATCGCCAAAAAACGCCACCTTTCAAACTGTCAATGTTAAGTCTATGGGAAACTTTTTTGCCGTTTATTGGCTTTAAAAATCCTGTTTTTACGCCTTTTATGCTTTAATTGGTCATTTCTATCATGACTGACTCTATATCAACCAATAAGCTTTCCCTCAAAACACGAAGTCAGATCGACCCACCTCCGTTAGTCGCGCGAAAATGAATTACACCGTTAGGCGCGCGGGGTACTATAGCACCCCACTGATTTCCATTATAACTCTATGCAAAAAATTTTTTTCGTGCAAAATTGAAATTTTTTCGGTGCGATCTTTACACCATGGAAGGAAGGTACTGAGGGCATCATTTTTAAGCAAAAAAAATTTTAAAAAATACACGCGTTTTAAGACCCCGGGGGTTCTATATAACCCCGCGCGCCTAACCGTGGGTTAAATAAATAAAATAATATGCTGTAATTAGAGTAAATGTAAAGAACCTGGTTGAAAAAGATGATAAACCGAAATCATATAATTCGTTACATGTCAGATGACTTCTTCGATGTGCCACTTTGGGCACGCATGCCATAGGTTCGCCATCTCTGTCATAAGTCAATAACTATCGGTTTTAGGTGGCAACACACTCGAAGTATTCAAGTCAAAGTTGGCACACTTTGTTTTCTTACACTCTATACAATCCGCATCATTCAGCATTAGCCATTTTGAGCTTTTCTGATACCTTTAAAATTGTTCTTTCCAATGACATACATTTCTTATATTTCTGTTCAAATTTCCTTTGTAATTTCTTCGGCATTGTAAAATTTTTCTTCAACTTGCACACTTATTGGCTTATAACTGTACAAATTCTATTTTATTGGTTACTGTTGCTAAATAATATTGTAGATCTTGTCATTCTGTGCAAATCAATACCAATTTCAATGCTCTATCTCTTTGCAATCCAAAGTTATAGACTTCTCAAATGCAGTGCGGTCTCACCATTTTTAGTGTTCACATGCAACTGCAACCCCTTCACAGATGCACACCACCAGTACCCACTATTTTAAATACAAACATAAATCCTCTATTCAATAAAAATTTTAATCATTACATTATCATTTATAGTTTATGGGATATAAGCATGACAAATCTTGACATTCTTTTGGTTGCTCCAGTTTTCATAGACCCCTCTATACTGAACCAAATTTAAAGATGTATTCAGGTCAAAAACAAGTGAGAGCAACAGATGGATTTCAAGTATTTGCAGATTCCCTGACTTTCCAGGTCTATACAAACCCTGTATGTAGCATCTATAACTTATGAAAAATTTTAATGCTATATAGATACAAGTATTCTTGGATCTATGTCAAAAATAAGCAAAATTTAGTCTCATTATATATTTAAATATTCAAAATAAAAAACAAATAGAAAATGTTATATCTGTACCTGACTTGGAAGGAATATCAGCTAATCCATCCCCAAACACAGCTCCCTGTGTCTGAATTAATTCCACCTTGCCTCTACCTCTTCCTCGGCCATGTTCACCACTTCTACATCTTCTATGTCTTGTGGGCTTCACAGGACTTTTGTTTGTACTATTTATTCTATAAATATTACAATTTCATTTATTTATAGTATTTGTAATCATGATTGTTAAATAATGATGATATTTGAATTTGACATACTGTATACTAATCTATATAAATAATCCAAATTTTGAAAAGATAATCTAACTCAATTTCTCAGAGTTATATTAATTCTTTGAAGTTTGTGTATATACAGTAGAGCGTCGATTTTCTGAATCAATTGGGGACTGGGGTTGTTCATATAACTGATATTTCGGATAACCGATTTATGTACGAAAAAATAGTTTAACATATCCAATGTTGAAATTTTTCTCCGTTGCTTGTCGCTTCACGTTGAATTTTTGTTGATGTTAAGCCTAACGAAGACTATTGTATCGTAAAAAATTATTTTTTTACGATACAATAAATATATAAAACAAAATAAATATATTGAAAAATATAAAAACAATAAAAAATTATACTTCAGATGTTAATTTAGTATCAAAAACGTAAAATATTTGAGTAGCCCAAGACAGACAAAGATTGAAGTGCCACAGCACTGGCGAAAATTTAAATTTGCCAACTGGAATTCTTTCAGATGATTGACTTTCAGAAAATCGACGCTCTACTGTATATTAATATGTTATGGGCCAAGTGATTAATAGGGCATTATAAATAATGCCCAGATATTATGAATAATAACTGAAATGGTCATGCAGCTTGATAAATATTGATTAATTTATTAAATTGGCCAGACATTATGAATAATGCTACATTCCCTCCCTTTGGGAAATTTGATTTTTCAAAAAGAAACCTCACTTTTTCATTAAGAATTATTTATTTTTTGTAAATTGTTCCAAAGTAATTTTAAAAACAACATGTGATTTTTTAAAAGTAAGTACAGTAGTCATCATTGAACTTAGACCAGGCTGCAGTTAACATTCCATCCAATAGATAGGTTTTAAAAAAAGTATCTTTGATTCATAGCATGAATGTTTTATTTTATTTAAAACAAATATATAGTAATTAATCTTTATTTTTGCTAAATATCAACTTGATATCTTTCAAGTTTAACAAAATTGAGCAGTCAAAGTTGAGTCACAGGCATCAGAAAATGAACAATCTGATGAATCTGTGCTAATGAACATAGACCACTGCATGTTTAATATTTTGTTGCATCACCTTTTGCAGCCAAAACACCTTCTATATGTTTCAGCATGCTGTTGACTAGGTACTCACATTCATCTGCTGTTATGAAATTCCAAATATATGTTTTTAGTCCTTCAACTCTCCGAGGGGATGTTTTTCGCTGACATCTCCTCATAATGTTCCATACATTCTCAATTGGTGAAAGATCTGAGCTATTGGATAGCCAAGGAAGAACTTCTGTGTTCTTTTCTACAAGTTACTGTTTTATTTTTCTGCTTGTATGACATGTGGTCCCATCCTGCTGGAAAATGGAGGTTCTATTTGGATATGGCTTTGCTATGGAAGAAAGTAAACATTGTTGTAGAATGTTAATTTGTTGCTCTGAAGCAAGTGTTCCATCAACAAATGCCAACTGACCCAGACCACTGGTGCTCACACATCCCAAACCATGATGCTGGCAGGAAACTTCACTGAGCGGTTTAACAATGTTGGATCATTAGTTTCATTGGCAGATCAAATGGCATGTTTGCTTTTGTTTGTTGCTGATAATTCAAATTTTGATTCATCAGATCACAGAATTTAATACCAATTTTGTTGAGACCAGGAAAGATGTTCTTTGGCCCAATGTACCCATTTCTTCTTTTGATGTGCTGTTAGCAAAGGTTTTTTCATGTGCTGAATAGAATCAGAAATGCATTTCTTGCAGTCTCCTGTGTGTTGTTGAAACAGATACATTCTTTCCAATTGTATCATTCCATATTGTAGTTACATCCAATGATATGGCATGGTGGTTGTTTTTTACAATTTTTTTCAAATTCTTATCATCAACTTTTGAAGTTTTTCACTGATGTCCAGCAGTTTTGTTAGATATAACATGGGCCATGGTTAGTGTAATGAATAATAATCTGGTGTACTGTAGTCTTGCTTAGCATTAGCTCTTTACTAATAGCTCTCTCAGAGATGCCATGACTGTGTTTAGCAAGGATAGCATTCCTTAAATCTTCTCAAATAGCTTTTCCTCTTGCCATTGTAGACAAAATGCAAATGTTCATAAATAAAACTAAAAATGAACCTTATATTATTCACAGGATCACTGCAGGCTAAAGTGCAGGCTGAAGTGAGGCTAAAATAATCAGTTGTTTCAGAAATACTGCAATCGTAACATTATTTAAATGCAAATTATTGGCTGGTCTATGTCCTTTGACGGAGATGACTCAGCAGTCTATGTTTTCTGATGCCTGTGACTGAACTTTGACTGGCTCAATTTTGTTAAACTTGCAAGATATCAAGTTGATATTTAGCAAAAATAGAGATTAATTACTGTATATTTGTTTTAAATAATGTAAAACATTCATGCAATGAATCAAAGAAACTTTTTTTTTAAACTTATCTGTTGGATGGAATGTTAACTGCAGCCTTGTCTAAGTTCAGTGGTGACTACTGTATTAACTGTATTAATTAAACTAATGTTAATAAAAAGTCTTATTAACAAATTTATACTTCAATCAAAAATCAACTTAAAGGAAACTTCTGGAATGTCATTTTTGGTATAAAGTATATAAATTAAATATTTCTTTAGTTTATTTATTCAAGCAGTTAAGACTTTGATGACATTTGCTGATATTAACTCATTTAATTAATTGTTGAAGAGGTTATTCAAATCACTTAATGATTGCTGCATGATCATAGTGTTTTTTTCTTTGAAAAAATAATTTTAAGAGAAAAAAATAAAATTAAAATGTTGCACAAGTTTACCTATTGGCCACATGAATTTAAAATTTAATAAATAAAATGAATAATAAATACATGCACATATATAGTGCATGTATTTATTATTAAAATTTAATAATAAATTTTAGCACTATATATGTGCAACTCAGACACAAGTGCTGATTGGCTAGCACATGTTTCTAAACTTGACAGTTCTTTAATGAATAATTTAATAGCATCTGAGAATGGTTGAAATAAACTTCAAAATGATCATTCTTCAAAGTATTATCATCACTTTGCTCAACCAGGTGATAGCAGTATTCATAGTGACCAGTCAATCTGATAAATTATGATAAAAACCTGAAATTTATCAGTGCCCAATTTTGTTTGTCATTATTCATAATGTTATGAACTAAACGGTTAATACAGGCATTATTCATAATGCCTGTATTAACCGTTTAGTTCATAACATTAACCGTATTAACTGTATTAACCGTTTAGTTATGAACTAAACGGTTAATACAGGCATTATTCATAATGCCTGTATTAACCGTTTAGTTCATAACATATACATTAAAAAGTATGATACAACATTTTGCTACTTTTAAATGTATATTCTTGATTCTTGCATCATCATCATCATATTATTGCAATTCATCCAACTGCTCTTAAAATTTTACAATAAGTTTCAAAGATTTAATACATTTAATATTAATTATTACCAAGTATCCAATAATTATCAGATACAGACATAATTGACCATATTTTCAATATCCAATAATTATCCAAAACTAGCAGTACATACTGAAATCCAGTACCAAAAAGAATAGGATATTGATAAAATACCCTAAAATAAAAATTTTTCTCTCAAAAATATTTAAAAAAATAGCGTATTACTTATTTTGGCACAAATTCTTACTATTCTTAATGAAACATACTAAACTAGAAAAGCATTTTACACAATATGCACAATTATATATACACAATGATCATTTAGAGCAATGGTGACAAAAATTTTCTGACTGACAGGCCAAATTGCATATAAGTTGTACATAGGCAGTCCAGAAATATTTTGTATATTCAATATAGTCTATACATCATCATCATATATTTTATTTGGCACAAAATGTGCCACCTGGCTCCGTATAGCACTATCAGCATATATCTAGACAAAATGTAGACCTATTTCTATCATTTATCAGTGATGTATCAAATATGTTTGCAGGCCAGATTAATGTGTACACAAGCTGGATTTGGCCACGACATATTTTGGATACCATTGATTTAAAAGAATGTATTCTATTTTTTTTTTTTTTATAACTATAATGAAATCAATTGAAGTGAAAGAAAACATAAAAGCAAATTTATTCTTAATTTTATTTAATAATTACATTTCAAATTTAGCATATAACAATAATCAAGTTCATATCTTTATAATCAAATATCTAAAGACTAGATTTACTCTTAATAACAAAAAAGTTACTAAGAAGGATGCATTGAATAGAGTAACACTTTATTAGTGCATATATGGTAAAAAATAATTACAATATCATAGCAAAACAAACAATTTCCTGTGAAAAAAATAGTACAATTTAAAGAAATCTTTAGTATTTTGCACAATCATTTCTTTCCTGAGTTGGATATAAAGACATACAAGCACTGTATCTTATCCTGTAAAACAGTGGTTCCCAACCTTTTTTCATTAGCGTACCCCGTGACATGTCATATCTCTAGATTGTACCCCTCATTTAAGAAATTTAGTGAGTGCTCGTATTGTTAATTTTACATATTGTAACTTTAAATTAAAGAAAAAAAAGTAAATGAAAAAATGTATAATAAAGTTGTGATTGTTGCAAGGAACATATTTTACCTAATAATTTTTTAATACTATTAGTTTGTGATACATAATATATTATTTTTTCTGCCATAATAACTAATTTTTACCCCTAGGGGTACACGTACCACAGGTTGGGAATCGCTGCTGTAAAAGATTGGCTTACAGACATTGTAACTAACACTCAGATCCTTCACACTTGTAGATGATGGAAACTGACATCTCATCTGTCCCATAAATTCTTTTTGATCATCTGGCTTTCTACAAATAAATGAAGCCAACAAGCTGTTCATCTATTATAACAATGGCTTTGGTATCATAATTGTTCTACATGTGCTATGAATAAATTTAAAATATAGTAAATTCTTTCTATACAAGACACTTGCAAGATTAAAAGATTGTCCACTATAGAGAGATGTCTGTCCAAGATAGGTTTTGTGAAAATTACTTTAAATGAAACATCCCTAAAATATAGCCAGCATTATTTCTATTTATGAGTATATAATACATATACTATGCAAAAAATAGTAATGCAACACATTATAGCAAAAGATAAATTATCATAATAGGGTCAATATTGTAAATAAACAGCTCATACAACTGGATGAAGTGCAAATAAACATATTAGCTTTGTACCATTTGTATCTTTTCTAAAGTAAAACTGCTTGAGTTTATCCACATAGTCTAGGGCCTCTTTATGTGACTGGATTGGTGGCTCTGTAGCAGGTGTCATTTCAGTTTTATTGCTGAAATGGTACTTGCTAAATTGATCACTAAAAAGGATGTTCAACAACAAATTCATAGTAGTGCCATTAGCTTACATGGCAGTCTGTCATTTTGCTAATGATGTATTCAACCAATAAACATATCTGTCTTTATCACTAATTGGTTACTTACTTGTTAGAAAAATTTCAATCCATTACATTGATACAATAATAGAAAAAAGAAAGGTAAAAGAGACACAAAACAACAGATATGGCAATTTTGAAACTGAATAAATGTCCATAAAATTGTTTTTGACAAATCACATTAATATAATATTTGTTTTTTCTAATTATTGTCTTAGTTAAGACAATATAAAGACAATTAGAAATTCTTTGATGTCAAATTTACAAAAACAAATTTAATAAAATACTTCAAATATTTCTGCCATTTACAAAATGTCTGTCAGAAAAAGAATGTTACAACATACAAAAAATTATCTAGATATTCTAAATAACTTTTTATAATTCACTTCCAGCAAAATTTAACACAACAACCAATTAGCAAACATCTCTTAACCAAGACATTACTAAAAATAAAGTGAGAAATTTTAATCAATGTAAAATTTCTAACATACTAAATTATGTATGGTTAACCAATAATCTGGTGGAAACATGGGTGGTTAATGGGATTGCTTTCTTATTAGTAAAATTTCCCAAATAAAAATTAGTTTTGGGTTGGAGACATTCTTTAACAATTAAACATCCTTCTAATATGTTTTAGAAAATGGATATTGGAAGATGATGCATTGTTAAAGTAACATCCTTGTTGAAGTGGAGCTAGGAGAAACACATTTCCAACACAATATGCTCTTTAATGATAAGTAATTATTTTTTAGTATATTAGTAGTGATTTTATTGTTTCAATAACCTAGTTTAGTAAAATAAAGGAAAACAAGGTTAGACATCTATTTTAATCTGTGAAACATTTCTTTAGAGTACCACATTGTTCTTTACAACTTATGATAATGTGTGATATGTTGTTCAGGCACTTCACATTTCTAATTACAAATATTTTAAGACAACAAATTTCATTTTGAATAATGTTTAAGTTTTGAAGCCATGCAAAACAGACTTTCATCAATTTAAATTCATGTGTTGAATTAGAATAGTTTTCCATTTCACATCACATAGTCTCCAAGAAATGATTTTAGTTTGAAGATGGCTTATCAAGAGACTGTAAATATTCACCTAACAAACTGTCAGAAAGAAGATGCAAATTTATTGATTTATTCATCCAGTTGTTATAATTGACTCAAGGATAAATAAAACATTCTACACATAGGTATGTAAGTCATTAGATTTATTTACAAAAGTAGTTTTATGCACAGATTTATTTCCAATTCCCTAATATGCTGATACTCAGTTCTCACACTAACAATAATAATTAAATAAATAAATTTCTTTTATATGGAACTTTTTAACTTTTCGAACCGAAAAATTGCGACTAAATCATCGGTGTTCGTCGTTGTCGTCATTATTCATCTTTTCATATAAACATTGAAGTATTATCACAGAAATCTTAAATGTTAAATGAATACTGTATTTTTAAAATTGGATATTTGAAAACAAAATATTCTGTCTCTCTTGTCTTCAACATCCCTACCACCACTTGCTTTTTGCTTTAATTAAAAAATATAGAGATATTTATACAGTTCTGATTATAACATATTCTTTATTTCAACATTTATTATTATTATTATTATTTGATTAAAATGTAGATAAATTTTAAAAAATTTAACCAAAATAGCTTTAACTGATTAAGAAAGTATTAGTTAAAACAAAAAATAATAATAGTGAGATGTTTTTAGGTTCATTTACCCAGGGCTTAGATAACAATATTTACATGTTTATTCTGTTGTAAGCCCTAAAGCTAGGTGAATGAACTTGAGCAAAAATAATAACAACTTTTTCAATTTATTAAAATATACATTAACTAAAACAAAAACAACTACAATAATAATAACAGTCAAATTTTTCTAAATTCATTTACTTACCTTCAGAAATAATAACAGAAGAAAAATTCAAATATTGTAATTTGAGTCCTGAAGATGGATGAATAAATTTGAAATATTTGACATTTTATTTTTGTTTTAAATACAAGTAATACATATTTTTTTCAGTTCAAACACTTTTTAATAGAACATCTTTAAGTTTGATATTTCAGAATATTTTAAAGCAAAATTTTATATTTAAACTAAGCATGTTAATTACCATTTATAACAAAAGAAAAAATTCTATTAATAAATTTTAATGTTGTCTAAAAATTCAATATACAGATATACTGTATATTAGAAAACAAAGATAAAATTCTATCTTGATCAAATGAACACAGACATTAAGTAAAAGATTATAAAAATTCTGCACAATACAAACAACTTACTCATTATCTTTACTTCTTTCTCTTCTCTGTGGAATATTTGGTGCAAATACTCTCTTAACAGCACCACCAAGTGTTAAATCACGAGGGCCACGGAGTGATGGTAATCTGAAAATAAGAAAATACACATAACTAGTTAATTTCATATTCTTAATTCTAATCATCATATTTATCTCATTCATTTTTAATATCTTTCATTATGATATTGCATGTGAATTTTCAAACCTTTATACATAAATACAAATAAAAATTTGAAATGTTGCACATTTAAAATTCTCTATCTATTTAATACTACAAAACAGAAATAGAAAATTAGAATATCTCATTTATTTTATTATTATGTGAGGTCCCGACAGGGATTGACCTACCATGATGAATTTCGTGAGAATTTAGTTGATTTAGAGAAACATTTAATTGTTTTAGAAAGGTTAGAAAAAATATTTGTAGCTTTTGTTTACATTAAAACTGCAAAGTAGAATCATAAATTGTAGAAGAAATGTCATCTTATGATCAGTGGGAGATTGAATTCAGCTTTGATTTTGACCTCTCCCGCACTCTAGGTAGAAGTCCCATTACACTTAGTAATGTGGGACCAGCCACTTGGAGAACATGGACGAGGAGACCAATCAATCAGAATGAATGAAAGAAAGGACAGAGATTGATATAATCTCCGACAATCATGGTTACTCACTTAGTTAATGTTTCAACTAACCAAGATGCCATGAGTCAAAGTCCAAAATGCAATATCCTGCCATTTGTGTGTTGTGAACAGCTCTGCATCACCAAAACAACTGTCATATCTCATACAGATAACAACCAAGTCCCTGTAAACCGCCAACTCGAATCTTCCTCATCATCAGACAGACACCCATCATTTCTGCTCCGGGCCATCATCTGCCATTCATCTTCAACTGTTAAAGGACTCCTCTTATCTACGATCGACCATCACATCTGAACACAATCTCAGATATGAACATTTGTATAGTTATCTTATGCTCCAATAAACAGTTTTATGTTAGATGCTTGTCATCACTGTCTCCTCCACCACCACCCACCTGTGAACAGACCCTAGACCATCACTGACATGAAATTAACTGATCTCCCCCAAAAGTCAGCATGCTTACACTGGTGTCTGAGAAGTGGGATTTTAAGTTCCTGATCTCCACCACTAACATCAGCTTACTTACAGTTATGCCATATCAATCATAAGTTTAAAAAATTGCACATCATCTCTCAGATTCTAACAAAAAAGAAAGAAAAGAAAGAAAAAAAAAACACACAATTGCAAAATGAAATCAGGAAGATTCTTATACTTTTTGAGTCAGAAAAATATTTTATCCAGTTTCAGAAGTCTGTATAAATTATACATTTCTAAAAGAATTGTCTAAATTTAAAAAAACTATACACAAACTCTTAAAACTACAAGCAATTATTTAATGTAATATTCTCAATTCTGGGCTGCAATTTTTAATTATATTTTTAATTTATTTAATTTAAAATATATGCTCTCTAACTCAAATTAGTAGTAGCTTGCTCCAGTAAATCATACTTTTCCTGTTAGCAATAGAATCATGCCAGTCATTTATCTAATTCCTTTCAGGGGAAAGTTTTGAATTGAAATAACGTGACTTCTGGTTTGCATCAGAAGTTTGTGTATGGTTAATTAGGCCTCCTGTTACTAAGGTTTCCATATCTCGCCTCAGCTGTCATCTTTCTAATTCCATTCTTGAGATTAAGGACAGACAAATGACAGTGGAAATTTATAGGTTTACACTTTTTTCAAATTGCAGCCCATAAAAGCTTAATTTGATTGGTTTCAAATAATCTCCAATAATCAAAATGTCCCCCCAAGACATTTAAACAAATTTAATTGCCTATCAGATAATTTTCAGCTTCTACAATGTTGAAACATCAGCTATATTAGATAAGAATAGCAATGTCAATGATACAAATGTAAAATAGGAATAGGAACAGAAAAATTTTTGCTTTTATTAATTGGGCATCTTCAGTTTAAAATGAATAAGTTAAGAATAAGCTTTAGAGCAGTGTTTCCCAAACTTTTTGGTATATCATCTCTTTTAGTGCATATATTTATTATATATTTTTTAATTACAAAATGAATTTTTGTCTCTCTTGTCTTCAACATCCCTACCACCCCTTGCTTCTAGTGCTCCTTCAGTCTTCTACCACCTTCAAGGGGGGAGTAACTCCTACGTTGGGAATCACTTCTTTTATATTTTACATTTAAAAGAACAATAGAATATATTTTATCGTGATTTTAAATCTATGATTGTAAATCTTTTTTATTACAAATATGTGTAGATTTCTCTAGAAAGTGGTCAAAATTATTAGCAGCCTTTAAAATTAATAAATAACAAAAGTAGATACTTGGTCATAGTACATTATACCAGATCTTGTTCACATTTAACATAGTTGTGTTATACACATTCTTTGATTTTATTAAGACAATTTCAGCTAAGGAAATAGATTTCATTTTTGCCAAAATAAAATCCATTTCCTTAGTTTATTTAGTTATTTATTTAGTCTCAACACTGGTCAAAAACTTCTTCTAATATTAATTTTATGTCTTTTATATCTCATTTGATATCTTTCAGGTGCAGAAAGTCTCAGTGATAATTCCACAGTCGTAGCACATACATATTGTTATGTTATACAACTTGACTTTATGAAAGTATAAAATAAACCCAAAATTTCCAATTATCTGCCAAACGTCACTATTATTTATACATAATCTCATTATGTAGGCTGTGATGTAACCATTAAATGTATATTAAAACATCTCAATTTTATCTGTAAATAAAGTATTCCATTGGAACCAAGAAGAATTTGAGCAGCAACCTCTAAGATCTTAGTTTTATATGACATATAGCTCTTTTGATTTTGCATAAATATTTACATTTTTAGTCAAAATAATCACATTTTATACATTCTATCTTAGTCATTTTTATAATATTCAATTCCTGATTTAAGAAATCCCTAGAGAAATAGAAGAGATTAGTGCTACAGATAATGCAGTAAAATTGTGCTAGCCTCATTTAATATTTATTTGTATTTGCTTAGCACAGCATTTTAAATGTAAATATCTAAACTCTATCTTCTATAAAAGAAAATAAAAGTAAAAAATCTAAATTTATCTTTTCAAAAATACTATTCATAGAACACAGTATTACTGGTTATAGTTTGTATATTATTCAATAATTGTCTAAGCTGAAACTGCTGCAAGATAAGAAAACACTAAACACACCTGTAATCCTATACAGTGGGTGATCGGTTAACGAACACTTTCATGAAAGATTTTTAGGATTAGACAACGAACACTTGTTTGGATAACGAACACTTCACTGAACAAACACAAGAAGTGATATAAAATAACAAATACTGACTGGTCTTCCTTTGTCTTCAGGCAACAATTCAAAACTTTTCGGAGTGCAGGAGACATCGACATTGACGTTCAACCCAATATATACTGATCGGATAGTATTCCCCTGAACTTTGAAACTCTCCCTTGTAATTCCAGCCTTTTATATTTCTGACAGAAACAACTTTTTACGTTTTCTTCTGAAAAAGCGGATTTATGCCAATATCTGCAATTAATGATTTTTTGAAGAAGTGGGAGGATGTCAGAACAATGGTCCTAAAATGGCATCCAAACCAGGTCGAGGTTAATAGGCCTAGGGATCTGTACAATTACAATGATATTAATTACTTCTGAAAAATCATGAAGAAGACAGAAAGACAATTGACATTGGACAGATTCGTTAACCCCCACAAACGGAAAAAAACATGACTGTGTATATATATATATATATAAATGCAAGACCGTGTATATATGTAGTTTTATTATTACATATGAATAAACGTAGTAAGAAAATATATACAGTGGAACCTCGGTATACGTCTGCTCTAGAATACGTCCAATTCGGAATACGTCCTGTTTGGACGAAACAAATTTTGCTCGGTATACGACTTTTGTTCGGTATACAACTTAATTCAATTATATGCGCCATCTATGAACAAATAGCACTATCCGTGTACTACACTAGACTAGACATTCGCGGTGCTAAGGTTTATAACTTTGTTAAATTTCTTCTGATTTTAATTTGTAAGTAACATTTTATTATTTTTATTAATCATGAATTGCAAAAGGGCAACAGAAAAATAAAAAAATGACTAGAATCACAACGGAACTGAAAAAAGAGATTGTTGAGAAATATGAAGGT
>NW_019384426.1:707247-713091 GCF_000671375.1 Centruroides sculpturatus | reverse complement strand
ATATATGTAGGGGCAACAGGAAGAAGTATCAAAGACAGGTTAGCAGAACATCAAGCAAATATAAGAAAAAAACAACCTTGCACTGCGCTAGCCACCTACGTTCTAGCGGACCAGCAAGACGTCAATGTTGAATGGGACCAAGCAAGACTAATGCAGATAGTTCGAGACAGGAGACACCGACATTACGCGGAAGCCTGGCAGATTTGTAAGGCAAAGCATAAAGGCCTTGCAGTCAACTTCCGGGAATCGACAAAAATATCGGCAGCATGGTCCTCTAGCTTAATATAAAATTAATAATTGAAGAAAGTAGTTAATATGTATTTTAAGTATTTATATTTAGATAGTTACGTAACCTTTTATATTTCCGGTTACACTGACGTCATGTACAACGGATTATAAGCGAGTTCGAAAGATTTGAAAAAACAGTTATTCGTACTAAGCGTTCGATTTACGATTGTGGTGTTTATTTTGTTACTTAGTTAATTTTATTTTCTTGAGAAAGGTCTTTTAACAAGACCGAAAACGTTTGAAAGTTGTTATAATAAAGCGTCGGCTGCAAGAAAAGGTGTTTTAGTAAGTGTGTTGATATTACAATATGCAGTCTAGAAAGAATTCCAAAATAGAATCTTTTTAAATTTGTTTTGTAATGGTAATTCTGAAAAAGGCTTCTCAAGCAAGCCAAAAATGCTTGTTTTATTAAATTTCTGTGCTAGAAAGATAGTGTTTAATGTTTTCTTACCATGTATATTATTCATCTTAATCTTTGATAATTGATTGCGGAATCTTAATTGAATTACATCATTTCCCAATTAACTAAATCTATGTTTCTATTCCTCCTGTTTTTTAATATTTTTTATTATTAAAGAATTTAAGAGTTGGTTCATCATATTACTCTCCTTCAGTCAGTCATATGTATCAGTGTATTGTTGTCCATTCAGAAAGAATATCAATATAAAACTTTATATTCTCACTTATGATGCCAAATATATTATATGGAAGAAATTTTACAGTCTCTAATACATCAACAAAATGAATCTAATGCCAAAAGACAGTACAATTTCTTCTGTTTACAGAAAGAAAATCTTATGATTTCACATTTTGTAAGTTCAGTCCTTTATTTACACATACTTCAATGTACCGGTACAATTTTATTTAAGTTAAACTAAGTTAAGTTAATTTGAATAAGTTAAGTTGATGGATATGTAGTATAGCTCTTCATTCCTTAAGAGAATAAGCCACCTCTCTCCTTCTGACTCTCCCCTAAGGAATTCAATGGCCCTGGAGCCCAATCAAGCTAGAACGGTGTCAGTACTTCTCCCCGATGTAGCCCAAATTTGGCTGATTTGCATAGACTTATCAGACCTTGTAGGTTAAGTGATGAAACCGAGTAAGAGATCAAGTTCAAAAATATAGGGTGGGGTATAATAGAGTCCCACATTTACGAGGTAAATTTTAAAAAGAACAGTACAATAATATGGAAAAATTTTTATTTATTCAAAGTACAGTACATGTAATAAGGTTTTTTTGGTTAGGTTTTAAAAATGATGTCATCCAATGGGAGGTGATCGGTCCCGCTAGGTGGAATGAACGATAAGGTTTTCAGTAGTCAACATACCATGGTTGGGTGAACAACAGGGCTTTATCATGGAGGCTTTTCTCAAAAATGCCAAGTCTATGACTGCGACACAGAGGGCATTTCGCATGCAATTTGGTTTAAATCCAAACGAAAGTGTTTCTGATCAGAAAACAATTTTGGAATGGATCTAAAATTTAAGGGCAACAGGATCTGCAAATCCTAAAAAGCCAGTTGGGCATCCCAAATCTGTGAGAATACCTGAAAACATCGCAGCACTCAGAACATCAATAGAGCAGTCTCCAACATGTTCTGCTCAGAAACATGCCTCTACACTCAGTTCAAATGGTAAACCAAATTTTGCACTGTGACCTTAAGTTACACCCTTACAAGATTATGATTGCTCAAGAATTGAGTCCAGTAGATTGTGGAAGATGTAGAGATTGTTGTAATGCAATCCTTACAGCTGTGTCTCCTAGCGGTATTGTATGGAGTAGCAATGAAGTGTATTTTCATCTGTCTGGCACAGTGAATAAGCAGAATTTTCGTTATTGGGCTGCTGGAACCCTGAGCTCTCCACCAACAACCTCTTCACAGCCTGAAAGTCACCGTTTGATGTACTTTGTCCTCTGTAGGCATCGTGGGCCTCTTTATTTTGAAGAGGATGGCGTCACTGTTACCAGAGGCAGCCTTAGGGGGTGGCGAGCAGGGCAATCGCCCAGGGCCTCACTCTTCCAGGGGCCTCATGCAACAATCCGAGTAGAAAAAAGTTGATATTTAAAACTTTTTATGTTATCCTTAGCTATTAGTTATAACAATAAAATAAATTTGATTAATTCATAGTACAGTACATATTATTATTAATAAGTACCTAAATAAAATTAGTCTGAAGTTTAGACTATTTACAAAAAGTCAAATTAACTTTTGAGTCCATCTTTATCCTTTATACACTACCACAGAAGTAACAGTCTTAAAAAATTTGCTTTGAAGAACTCTTCTTAAACACAGGTAAAAATTGGTAAAAAACCTCACAATGTTAAAAAAATGATATTAAGTTTTAGTGAATCTTACATTATTAACAGTATTTATGGAGTCAAACTTAAAAGATTTATAATATCAATTAAAATTTACAAACTTAACTTACAATGTTTCACAAGAGTAATAAATTACAATGTTTAAGATATTTACAATGTAGGTTTCACACACACACACACACACACACACACAAAATAAATTAGAGTTCAAATAGTTCCTTAATCCTGAACAGATCTGTTGAAAAGACACCTAGCTACGATTCAGGGATTGCAATCCCTGAGTTGTAGCTAGATATAAGCTCCTTCCAGCATTCGTCGAAGAAACAGCAAGACAAATGAAATCTTGCCTCAAGCTTAACGTTAACCAACTTAACCAAGTTCCTTTGACCAACGTGAAGTCCTAAGCCAAGATTAAACTGAACTTAAACAAAACATCCTTAACCTGAAGTTCCTATCGAGCTTAACTTTTCTGCCTAAACTTCAATCTTTGGATTGATGGCAGGATTGATTGACCAATCAGCACTTCATAGCTCTGTCGGAGGTGCGGTGGTGGTCCGATGATCGGTGGCCAATCAGCGATGATGCTTTCAAAACTACTGGTTGTTTTTCCTTTTAAAATTACATCATGCTTCATGTTTTAATGGGCCATATTTTCTGCAATCAATGAAAAATAAGACACTGATCAACTTGCTGGTCATCCCTGACCTATATTGATCACCTTGATCACCTATATCCTTGATCACCTTATCAAGGAGGTATAAAAATAATAGGCACCTATACTAGAGTTTATGCCCTGTTTAGGCTTACATTCATTAATCTTTTAAATGTTGGGACCTAGGAGATCCCAAAAAATTAATATATTGCATATGCTTACATTATATAACTAAATAAGTCTACAGTGGTACCTCAGGTTACGAACGCCCCAGCATACGAAATTTTCAGGATACGACATGAAATTCTAACATATTTTTGCTCCACGATACGAACAAAAACTCACCATACGACGTTACATTAGTTCGCATTTTTCATTTGTTTTTCTTACTACAGTTATTTNTTTTTGGCATATCATCTCTTTTAGTGCATATATTTATTATATATTTTTTAATTACAAAATGAATTTTTGTCTCTCTTGTCTTCAACATCCCTACCACCCCTTGCTTCTAGTGCTCCTTCAGTCTTCTACCACCTTCAAGGGGGGAGTAACTCCTACGTTGGGAATCACTTCTTTTATATTTTACATTTAAAAGAACAATAGAATATATTTTATCGTGATTTTAAATCTATGATTGTAAATCTTTTTTATTACAAATATGTGTAGATTTCTCTAGAAAGTGGTCAAAATTATTAGCAGCCTTTAAAATTAATAAATAACAAAAGTAGATACTTGGTCATAGTACATTATACCAGATCTTGTTCACATTTAACATAGTTGTGTTATACACATTCTTTGATTTTATTAAGACAATTTCAGCTAAGGAAATAGATTTCATTTTTGCCAAAATAAAATCCATTTCCTTAGTTTATTTAGTTATTTATTTAGTCTCAACACTGGTCAAAAACTTCTTCTAATATTAATTTTATGTCTTTTATATCTCATTTGATATCTTTCAGGTGCAGAAAGTCTCAGTGATAATTCCACAGTCGTAGCACATACATATTGTTATGTTATACAACTTGACTTTATGAAAGTATAAAATAAACCCAAAATTTCCAATTATCTGCCAAACGTCACTATTATTTATACATAATCTCATTATGTAGGCTGTGATGTAACCATTAAATGTATATTAAAACATCTCAATTTTATCTGTAAATAAAGTATTCCATTGGAACCAAGAAGAATTTGAGCAGCAACCTCTAAGATCTTAGTTTTATATGACATATAGCTCTTTTGATTTTGCATAAATATTTACATTTTTAGTCAAAATAATCACATTTTATACATTCTATCTTAGTCATTTTTATAATATTCAATTCCTGATTTAAGAAATCCCTAGAGAAATAGAAGAGATTAGTGCTACAGATAATGCAGTAAAATTGTGCTAGCCTCATTTAATATTTATTTGTATTTGCTTAGCACAGCATTTTAAATGTAAATATCTAAACTCTATCTTCTATAAAAGAAAATAAAAGTAAAAAATCTAAATTTATCTTTTCAAAAATACTATTCATAGAACACAGTATTACTGGTTATAGTTTGTATATTATTCAATAATTGTCTAAGCTGAAACTGCTGCAAGATAAGAAAACACTAAACACACCTGTAATCCTATACAGTGGGTGATCGGTTAACGAACACTTTCGTGAAAGATTTTTAGGATTAGACAACGAACACTTGTTTGGATAACGAACACTTCACTGAACAAACACAAGAAGTGATATAAAATAACAAATACTGACTGGTCTTCCTTTGTCTTCAGGCAACAATTCAAAACTTTTCGGAGTGCAGGAGACATCGACATTGACGTTCAACCCAATATATACTGATCGGATAGTATTCCCCTGAACTTTGAAACTCTCCCTTGTAATTCCAGCCTTTTATATTTCTGACAGAAACAACTTTTTACGTTTTCTTCTGAAAAAGCGGATTTATGCCAATATCTGCAATTAATGATTTTTTGAAGAAGTGGGAGGATGTCAGAACAATGGTCCTAAAATGGCATCCAAACCAGGTCGAGGTTAATAGGCCTAGGGATCTGTACAATTACAATGATATTAATTACTTCTGAAAA
The DNA here is from genome assembly GCF_000671375.1 of Centruroides sculpturatus. Classification (NCBI taxonomy): domain Eukaryota; kingdom Metazoa; phylum Arthropoda; class Arachnida; order Scorpiones; family Buthidae; genus Centruroides; species Centruroides sculpturatus. The sequence goes on along the minus strand of NW_019384426.1, from coordinate 707,752 downwards.
ATCATGAAGAAGACAGAAAGACAATTGACATTGGACAGATTCGTTAACCCCCACAAACGGAAAAAAACATGACTGTGTATATATATATATATATAAATGCAAGACCGTGTATATATGTAGTTTTATTATTACATATGAATAAACGTAGTAAGAAAATATATACAGTGGAACCTCGGTATACGTCTGCTCTAGAATACGTCCAATTCGGAATACGTCCTGTTTGGACGAAACAAATTTTGCTCGGTATACGACTTTTGTTCGGTATACAACTTAATTCAATTATATGCGCCATCTATGAACAAATAGCACTATCCGTGTACTACACTAGACTAGACATTCGCGGTGCTAAGGTTTATAACTTTGTTAAATTTCTTCTGATTTTAATTTGTAAGTAACATTTTATTATTTTTATTAATCATGAATTGCAAAAGGGCAACAGAAAAATAAAAAAATGACTAGAATCACAACGGAACTGAAAAAAGAGATTGTTGAGAAATATGAAGGT